>NW_007727036.1:456123-462314 GCF_000696425.1 Galeopterus variegatus
GGGGGGGCCCCCGCCACACTTCCCAAGCGGCGCACTGTAGCAGTGCGCCACCGGGCCGGCCCCATAGTTACATTTCTTAAAAAATACTTACTCTTTAGAGGTACATTACCGAAATTTTTAATGAATGAAATTATATGATTTGTTTTAAAATAATACAAGAAGGGGAAGAAAATAGGTAGGATACAGATAAAACAACATTGACTCTGAGTTGGTAATTGTTGAAGCTGAGGGTTCATTATATTATTCTGTCTACTTTTGGGTGTGTTTGAAATTTTTTTATAATCAAAGGTTGCAAATGTGTGAGAATATTCCTCCACAGAAATAATCCTAATTAACTGAAGAAGACAGAAAAAGTGTGTCCCCTGCTTCTTGAGTTTTACCTGGAAAAAAGTCAAAATGGAAGGGGAAAACAAGCATTTACCTAACATTAGTTCAAATAACAGAATCCTTTATTAAAGACTTGGCATATTAGACTTTCTACTACAATATCTAATTTCGGTGGATACTATTGTAGCCCTTTAAATTAATTTCCTACTTATATTAAAATTTTAGTAGACCAAGTATTTGGCTACGGATTTAAATAATATTTTTCTATGTCTACATATTTTACACACAGACATGTTAGTATAACTATCACTTCACCAAGACATATCTTTTTTTTTTTTTTTGGTGGTTGGCTAGTGTAGGGATGGAACCCTGGACCTTGGTGTTATCAGCACCACACTCTAACCAACTGAGCTAACCAGCCATCCCAAGATATATCTTGATGCTTTTGTGGGGTGCAGGAAAAATATATATATATATATATCTTAAAGTATTGACGAATACATTTTACACATGTAAAAATGTTCGGCTTGCCTTTGCTTCAGTGAAGTTTACAAAAATTTTCAACTACATGAACAAGTCCTATCTTAATATGTACTTACAGATGGGTAAATTGCCTGCCTTATCGTACATAAATACAAAAAAAAATTTTTTTACATAGCCCCAAAACTATTTACTGAAATTAGCCAGTAAGTTCAAAATAATTTGCAGGCCTCACTGTGGATGTGGGATAATGAGCTAAATACAGGTGCCATGACAAACTAAGCTTTTAAAATACAACTTACATAAACTCAATAAGCAACACAGCCCTAATTACACCAATAGGGCTGTTACCATGTAAGAAAGGGGGAGAAGGACACCTTTTCTGGAAGGTAGAGGTGAGTGGGCACAACTCAGGTGTCCGTAAATCTGAGCGAGCAGAGAACCTTGAAGTTTAGCTTACTTTTTCAGTTTGAGTTTCTTAGGAACATCTAGCCTTCTTTTTTTCCCCCCAATTTTTCTACAGTAACAATCTTGGGTTAAATCACTTATAAAGTGTCCTCTTCGAGAATCAAAACAACAACGATGATGATGCAAACCCTGCCCCAATGCTATCTCCTTTCTCCCCTATGCACGGCTTTTTCTTGACGGAGGTGAGAGGGTCTCTGCCCCTTCGCTCAGGTTACCGCACTGCTGGAGACATCCTGCACAAACTCCCCTGCAGCAAATCCCTCTGTCTGCGGTTCTTTGGGTTCCTTTTTGTCCCCTTTTCCCCTTCTTTTATGCACAGGGAGGTCCATGCCTGACTCGCGTTAGGATTGCGCTTATTTGACCGGGGACACCGCGTCTCCAGGGCAACAGAGAGTAAACGTGGGGTCGCGGGTGGGCCGGGCCGCGCCTCTCACCTGCCGGCCGTCGGGGTCGCCCCGCACCCGCGTGTCAAGCGCTTCGTGTTGAGTTTCGTCTTCACCGCCCGAGCGGTAGACGAGGCGCAGTGGCACGATGCTCTGGCGCTCCAGGAAGCGGTTTTCGTTCCTCTTCTCCAGCTCCGTCAGTGAGGCGTCTCCTCCAAGCAGAAGGGGGGGCAGGAGGGAGTAAAGAGAAAAGGCGAAAATAATGCCTCTGACCTACACTCCTCCACCCTGCGGTCCGACGTCTTCCCTAGGAAGATCCCGCCGCCCCCTCCCTGGAAAGGACGCAGAGACACCAGCCGGAGAGCCTTGGACCGGCTCATCTGAGAGCATCCAGGACCGGGCCCAGGAACAGGGCACCCCTTTCCCATCCTCCTCGTCGCTCTTCTTCAATAGAAGAAAAACAGGCATTGGACCGAAAGCTTCTAATGCATCCGCGCGCCCCCACACATAAATTTCGGCTCCACTTCTCACCACCCTTCTACATAAAAAAATCTCCCCGCGCACTCGGGAAATGGGGATGCTCCTTGTTCAATGCGCCTGGGGCTCCAAAGATTCCCGGAAAATGGTACGTCCCGAAGCCGCCGAGGGTGGCGAACTTACCTGCCCGGCTGCAGCGCGCCGGAGGGCAGGTCCCCAGGGCGCAGAGCAGCAAGAAGGGCACGGACGCAGCCGCCGCCGCCTGCATGGGCATTGTGCTCCGCGGGCGCTTCCGCTGGCGGGGGGAGCGAGCGAGTGCTGCATTGGGCGGTTGGCTGTAGCTAAGTGCCTTCTAGCGCCTCCCACCTCATCTCCTGGCAAAGGCTCCAGCGGGCGACGAGCGCTCGGCAGGGAGCGAGCGCCCGGTGCACTCGCCCCCCGCGCGCGGGCGGGCAGGGGCGCGCGCAGGAGAGTCAGCTGGGAAATGTAGTTCCCCCTGCGCGTCCCGTTGGTCCGCACGACGGCGGGGACTGCCGCGACCTCGTGACCTCGAGCTCCTCTGAATCCTGCAGGCAGGAGGGAGGAAAAGGGCGAGAGGAAGCGGTCGTCGCTGGCAGGCCTCCTGACGCCGGAGATAGTCCACTGCGCCCTTGCGGCAGTCGGTATTCATCCACATCGTCCGCAAAGAGCTGTCATGTTTCCCACAAATTAGTAGTTACTTCAGTTATGATCAGAGAACCATACCCTCACGAGTACAAGGTTAAGTTGATCATTCAACAGAGATGGATCGAGGATCTACTATGTGCCCGGCGGTTGACAACCGTGAAGGACACAGGTTTAAGAGGCGCCTGTTCTCAAACACAGATGGAGGAAACAGATCGTTTTTTATAATAGTGTGAAAAGTGTCCTGATGATACCTAGAGGTATTATTAACTCCATTTTAAGTCCATTAACTCCATCTTGGGAGTAAGGGAGAACCTCCTAGAGGTCTACTCAGGAACGTGAAGGATGTTTTAGCCCAACTCTCCAGGACGTTTTCGTTCTTTCTCTAACATCTGCCTGCCTCAATCCTGTATTTGAAAACCAGACATGGGGGACACTACTTTCTCAGGCTGCTTATTCCATTTTCCTCTAATTCCAAATATTAGAAATTCTTGAAGATAATACAATAATAAAATAGCTATCAACATAATTAACACTTCTATAGTACTTTACAGTTTTTCGGAGTTCACATATATTATCATTTGATCCTTAAGTCAACAATTTGATCAGAATTATTATTACCATTTTAGAAAGGAGAAAATTAAGGCTTACAGCTGTGCCTTCCAAATACTGTAGCCACTAGCTACATGTAGCTGTTTAAATTTAAATTTAAGTAAACTAAAAGTTCATGGGCCGGCCCGGTGGCGTGCCGCTTGGGAAGCGCAGCGGCGCTCCGGTCAAGGGTTCGGATCCCACATACAGACCAGCCGCTCACTGGCAGAGCAAGGTGCGGGCGCAGCACCGAGGGTTGCGATCACGTTGCCGGTCCCGGCCCGGTAGGGGCGCGACACTGGGGGTTGCGATCCGTTGCCGGTCACAAAAAAAGAGACAAAAAGGAAAAAAAAAAAAATTCAGTTCCTCAGTCATACTAGCCACATTTCAAGTGCTGGACCTGTGTCTAATGACTACTGTATTGGACAGCAGAGATAAAGAACATTGCCATTATTGCAGAAAGTTCTATTGGACAGTACTGGTTTTTAAAATTTAAATGACTTGCCCCAAGGTCCCATGGGTCATAAAATAGACTGGGACCTGGATCTCTTGCTTTCAGGTTTGAATCTTTTTCCACAACATCTCCTTGGTTGAAATCTGTATTTGTGTAACCGTCACGTTTATCCTGATTCTGGTCCTGTAGAATATACACAAAAATCTTCCACGTGATCCTCTTTGGAGGTGTTCTTCTCCTATCCTAGGGGAAATTCTTTTTTTTTTTACCCCTGCCTCACGAGACATGGTTTCAGTTTCCTTCACCATCGTGATGATTATACTCCAGTGTGTCAACGTCCCAGCTGAAGTGTGCTGTCCAGACTTAACGGTAACTTAGACATGATTTCACAAGCAATAGAGAGCAACTCTTAAGAATCCTATATATGGCATGCAATTGGAGCCTAAACAAGATTTCAATAGTACACATTAGAATTGAATGCAAGATATTCCATAATAGTTACAGTAAAAGAGAATTAGAGGCCAATGGCCTGGAAAAGTTCTTCACCTTCCTCCCTACAACTTGAACCCAAATTCTCGTGGTTGGAGAAATGAATTGTACAGAGTTTGTAATTATTGTTCTGCACTAAGTATACTCCTTAATTTTTTTATTTTTTAAGATGTTTGAAATATTTAAAGTAATTTCATAGGCTAAACATACCAGCTAAATGTAATAAAAATTAAAATAGATTTCTTTTTAAGAGCTTGTCTTGGTTTGGGCTGTTATAAAAAAATACCATAGATTGGGTTACTTAAGTAACAAATATTTATTTCTCACAGTTCTGGAGGCTGGGAAGTCCAAGATCAAAGCGTTGGCCAGATCTGGTGTCTGATGAGGGACACTTTCTGGCTTGTAGACAGCAGCCCTCTCACTGTATCCTCACATGGCCCAGAGAGGGCCAGCTCTCTTTCGTTTCTTATAAAGACACTAATCCCATCATATTGGCTCCACACTGATAACCTAAGTACCTTCCAAATACCATCACATTAAAACGTCAACATATATAACTGTGGGGGGGTGGGACAAAAACATTCAGTCCTTAGCAAAGGTTAAGAAGATATCATTTGACAGATTTGTAAGTCTGAATTGTTAGATGCTTGACATGTTTGAGAAAATGAATAATAAATTTAAAATGTATTAGTTATGTGTATAGCATTTAATATTTGAGAAATTTATACTATCAAATTTATGAGTTAACTGAGTATTAATCAAACAAGTGAAAGTGATCATTTTATTTTTACAAAAAATAAGATTGTAAGCTGAGCCTAAAAGCTTAAGGAAAACTACATTTTAAATTTTGGTGAGTTACCAACTTGAATATTGATGAAATAAAATAATGGTAAGTGTTCCTTTTATGGATTAATGCCCCCTTCAGGCAGAAAAAGCTCAAATCACTGTGAAGACAATGGCACATTTTAAGCATCTTAAATGTGCTTCTGTACTTGGAACACACTCTTGAGGAATTGTAGCAACCACTCCATCAAAATGACCCTCAAAAAAAGAGTAAGATAGGGCCGGCCCAGTGGCGCATGCTATAGTGCGCCGCTTGGGAGCGCAACAGTGCTCCCGCCGAGGGTTCGGATCCCACATACAGACCGGTTCCCGCTCACTGGCTGAGCGAGGTGCGGGCGCAACACCGAGGGTTGCGATCCCGTTTGCCGGTCCCGGTCCGGTACGGGCGCGACACTGAGGGCTGTGATCCGTTGCTGGTCACGAAGAAAGACAAAAAGAAAAAAAAAAGAGTAAGATAAAGATAGCAATTAAGAAGTTTTATTGTTTCAGAGTGTACATTTAATTCTTTAATCCATTTTGAGTTGGCTTTAGTATATGGTGAAGGGTTTGGGTCTAGTTTCATTCTCCTGCATATGAATATCCAGTTATTCCAGCACCATTTGTTGAAGAGGCAGTCTCTTCCCCAGTGTATACGCTTGGTGCCTTTGTCAAAGATCAGATGGCTGTAGGTGTGTGGGTTGATTTCTGGATTCTCTATTCTATTCCATTGATCAGTGTGTCTGTTTTTATGCCAGTACCATGCTGTTTTGGTTATTATAGCTTTGTAGTATAGTTTAAAGTCAGGTAGTGTTATGCCTCCAGCTTTATTTTTTTTGGTCAGCATTGCTTTGGCTATGTGTGGTCTTTTGTTATTCCATATAAATGTCTGGATAGTTTTTTTTTTTTTTCCATTTCTGAGAAAATGTCATTGGAATTTTGATGGGGATTGCATTGAATTTGTATATCACTTTGGGCAGTATGGACATTTTCACAATGTACTGGCAAATATTCAAATCTTTGCCAGTATTACAGGCATT
>NW_007727036.1:462324-463010 GCF_000696425.1 Galeopterus variegatus
TTCCAATCCAAGAACATGGGATATCTTTCCATCTTTTTGTATCCTCTCTAATTTCTCTCAGCAGTGGTTTGTAGTTCTCATTACAGAGATTTTTCACATCCTTGGTTAACTCAATTCCTAAGTATTTTATTTTATTTATTTATTTATTTTTTCCTTTTTGTCTTTTTTACTGACCGGTAACGGGATCGCAACCCTCGGTGTTGCGCCTGCACCGCGCTCAGCCAGTGAGCGGGAACTGGTCTCCACATGGGATCCGAACCCTCGGCAGGAGCGCCGCCGCACTCCCAAGCGGCGCACTCTCCAGTGCCCCACCGGGCCGGCCCCTAAGTATTTTATTTTTAAGTAGGACTGGACACAGACTTCATGAATATGACCCCAAAACCATGGGCAACCAAAGGAAAAATAAATAAATGGGATTATATCAAACTAAAAAGCTTCTGCACAGCAAGAGAAACAGTCAACAGAGTGAAAAGACAACCAACAGAGTGGGAGAAAATATTTGCAAAATATACATCTTTCAAAGGATTAATGTCCAGAATATAGAAAGAATGCAAACAACTTTACAAGAAAAAAAACAAGCAACCCAATTAAAAAATGGGAAAAAGAGCTAAATAGGCGTTTCTCAAAGGAAGATATATGAATGGCCAACAGACATATGAAAAAATGCTCAACATCACTCAGCATTC
>NW_007727036.1:464010-485587 GCF_000696425.1 Galeopterus variegatus
ATGGAATACTACTCAGCTATAAAAAAGAATGAAATACTGTCATTTGCAACAACATGGATGGACCTTGAGAGAATGATATTAAGTGAAACAAGTCAGGCACAGAAAGAGAAATAGCACATGTTCTCACTTATTTGTAGGAGCTAAAAACAAATAAATACACAATAAAACCAGGCGGTGGGGAAGAAGACATAACAATTACAGTTCCTTGAAGCTGATACGACAAGCAAACAGATAGGAGATTGTTGGGAGGGAGCGGGGAGAGGAAGCAAGGAGGGAGGTTTCAGTAATGGGCCACAATAATCAACCACATTGTATATTTACAAAATAAAATCAAATTTTTTATAAAAAGATAGCAATTAAATCGTGAGAGATAAGCCAACTCTATCCACCACGCAGCCCCCAGTTCACCCCATTTCCTGCCATATTACAGCATAAATGTATTTAGAAGTCTGATGTGGCTCCTAATGCAATATTAAATGAGAGGGGCACTTTTGGGAACAATGGAAATCTAAAACTGGATTATGGTGGTGGTTCCCCAACTCTGTGAATTTTCTCAAAATCATTAAAGTATGTGATGAATTTGAAGAATTTTATGGAATGTAAATTATACTTCAATAAAGCTGTTAAAGAAACAAAGAAGGGCTCTAAAAAAAAAGGAAGATTCCTGATTTAGCACGAGGCTAAGGTTTCAGGTGTGGGAGGAGGCAAGCTTACAGCTAAGAAGTCCTCTGTGTTTTCACTACTCTAGAAAAGGAGTGTTAAATCAGTGAGGGAATAGAAGACTGATGTTGTGAAAAAATTATAAGTTTTTGCCTATGCCAATCATATGTTAGTTGTCATTTTTAACTCTGAGTAACTCTCTTTTACCATGGGTGAGTTAATCTTTTTTTTTTTACAGATAAGTACTTGTTCTTTCTGAAGAGTCTGTGACCTCAGAACGCTGTAATTTCTGCAAATATATTGGAAGCTAATTGAATTTTTAAATGATATTTCAATGGCAAAATGTTGGTAATTGTAAAGGCTGTATGAACGGTACGTGAGGGTTCATTTATACATATCTCTATACTTTTGTATGTTTGATAATTTTTAAGTTTTAAATAGTGTTCAGAGTACTTGCTGCCTCACATAAGTTGGCATAAAGAAGACATTAATTGAAATATTAAGTTTTCATTGTTTAAAAATGTTTTTAAGCTTTTATAAAATATACCTATTTGAGATATGAATGCATATTCTGGCCAGAAGAATGAATACATATAAATGTCTTTGTATGAAAGTTAAAATGTTATAAATAGCCTTTATGATTTCTAAACTAGCAAAACAAATTAAACTGTTTTTTTTTTTTTTGTCTTTTTTGTGACTGGTAAGGGGATCGCAACCCTTGGCTTGGTGTTGTCCGCACCGCGCTCAGCCAGTGAGCACACCGGCCATCCCTATATAGGATCCGAACCCGTGGCAGGAATGCCGCTGCGCACCCAAGTGCTGGACTCTACCGAGTGCACCATGGGGCCGGCCCAAACTGTTTTTTAGCAAATAATTTTTTATGTATAGTCTTGCACATAAAAGAGAATTTTTATTTTCTATGTTGCTAAGAACCAGCAGCAACCCATGAATATACTAAGATATAATTGTAAGATGCTAGGATACTGAAAAGATAACATGTTTAATGGAAATATACACAGTTTCTCCAAGTTGTATGTGGGGGGGGTTGGGAGGATGTGTGTCAGGAAATAGACTCGTTTGAATCTATTTGAAGTAGTATGCTGGCCACATCTTGCCAATTTCATCTGTATCTATATCTGTGTCAAAACAATTGAATTAAACCAGAAATTGGTAACAGAAATACAGCTAGAAAACCTTCAAAATACCTGGAGATTAAATAACAAACTTCTATTTAATTTAAAAATTTTTTTAGTTTTTTTAATTGACAGATAAACTGTATGTTTTTACTGTGTACAACATGATGTTTTGAAGTTTATGAAAGGACTTCAAAAAGTTTGTGGAAAATGGAATTCAAATATTAAAAATAAAAAATAAAAACTTTATTTCTCAACATGAGCTCCATCAATTTCAAGACACTTTTGTAAGTGATGATACCAACCTTATCATCTACTGCTAAAGAACTGAGGGTCCTGGGAATTTAACCATGTTGATGCAATCTTTTTTACATTATTAGCTGAAGAAAAATGGGTGCCCTTTGAAGGTTTTTTAAGATTAGGAAACAAACAAACAAACAAAAAAGTCAGAAAGGGTCAAATCAGAGCTGTAAATTAAATGCCTGGTGATTTTCCATTGAAACTCTGGCAAAATGGCCTTTGTTTGATGAGAGGAATGAGCAGGAGCATTGTCTTGATGGAGAAAAACTCTCTACTGAATCTTTTCTGGGTGTTTTGCTGCTAAAGTTTTGGCTTTCTCCAAATACTCTCATAATGAGCAGATGTTATCGTTCCCTAGCCCTCCAGAAACTCAACAAGCAAAATGCCTGGAGCATCCCCCCAAAAACTGTTGCCATGACCTTTGCTCTTGACCCATCCACTTTTGCTTTGACCGGATCACTTCCACTTCTTAGTAGCCATGGCTTTGATTGTGCTTTGTCTTCAGGATCATACTGGTAAAGCCATGTTTTGTCCCCTGTTACGTTTCTCTGAAGAAATGCTTCAGGATCTTGATCCCACTTGTTTAAAATTTCCAATGAAAGCTCTGCTCTTGTCTGCGGCTGATTTGGGTGCAACAGTTTTGGAACCCGTTGAGCAGAAAGTTTGCTTAACTGTAATTTTTCAGTCAATTGAATAAGCTGATCCATTTGAGACGTCTGTGATGTTGGCCATTGTTTCTTCTTTTAATCGCCCGTCCTCTTCAGTTAGGTCATGAATGAGGTTTATTTTTTCCTTGCAAGTTGATGTAGATGGTCTGCTGCTGTGAGCTTCGCCTTCAACATTGTATTGTCCCTTCTTAAAAAGAGTTACCCATTTGTAAACTGCTGACTTCTATGCGGCATTGTCCCCATAAACTTTTCATAAAACATCAATGATTTCACCATTCTTCCACCCAAGCTTCACCATAAATTTGATGTTTGTTTTTGTTTCAATTTTAGCAGAATTCATGTTGCTCTGATAGGGGCTGTCTTCAAACTGCTGTCTTATCCTTCTTAGTGCCTCATACTAGATACTGTTCAGACATTTTAAAACAAGTTAATAAAAATTTATTTTCGTGCAAAAAAAATTTTGAAATTCATGCAGTTTTTTAATAATATGCATTTTCCATGAATTTTTTGAAGACCCCTAGTATATACATGTGGAATGGTTAAATCTAGCTAATTAACAAATGCATTACCTCACACAGTTACCATTTTTGTGGTGAGAGCACTTAACATCCACCCTTCACATTTTTCAAGAATACAATATATATCGGCTATCTGGTTAGCTCAGTTGTTTAGAGCACAGTGTCATAACAACAAGTTAAAGGGTTCAGATCCCCTTGCCAGCTACCAAAAAAAAGAGAGAGAGAGAGAAAGAAATACAATGGATACAATACATTTTCATTAACTATAGTCACCTGGCTGTACAATAGGTCTCTTTTAATCTATTCTTCCCATCTAACTATAATTATGTATCCTTTTTATCTCATGTATGTATGGAATCTAAAAAAAAGTTGATCTCACAGAAGTATAGACTACAGTACTGGTTATAAGAAACGGGTGGTTGGAGAGCAGGGGAGGATGGGAAGATGTTTGTCAAAGGATAAGCAACACAATTCTAATTAACACATGGGTCAAAGAAGAAATCTCAAGATAAATGTTAAAATATTTTAAACTAAATGGAAATACAACTTACCAGAATTTTGGAGATACAGCAAAAGTAGCGATTAGAGGAAATGTACAGCATTGAATGCATATATTAGAAAACAAGAAATATTTAAAATTAATAACTTGTGCCTACCTTAGGAAACTAGGAAAAGAGCAAATTAAATCCAAAGTAAGCAGAAGAAAAAAAAATAACAAAAGTTAGACTAGAAATCAAAGAAATTGAAAACAGGAAATCAATAGGGGAAAATCAACAAAAATAAAAGCTGGTTCTTTGAAGAGATTAATAAAATTGGTAAACCTCTAGCCAGGTTAACTAAGGGAAAAAAAAAGAGAAAGCACAAATTACTAATACCAGAAATGAAAGGGGAGCTTTCACTACTGATCTCATGGACATTAAAAGGACAATAAATATTATAAACAACATTATGCCCCAAAATTTGATAACCTAGCTGAAATGGACCAATTTCTTCAAAGTCACACTCTACCAAAGCTCACACAAGGAGAAATAGATAATCTAAATAGGCCTAAGTCTATTAAAGAAATTGAATCAGTAATTAATAACACTTCAAAACAGCAGCAGGCCCAGAGGAATTCATTCATTAATTTTACCAAACTTTTAAGGAAGAAATTACAGCAGTTCTCTACAATCTCTTCCAGAAAATAGAAGCAGACGGAATACTTCCTAACTCATTCTATGAGGCCAGAATTCCCTAATACCCAAAACAGACATTATAAGAAAGGAAAACTGCAGACCAATATCTCTCATGAACATAGATGCAGAAATCCTCAATTAAGTATCGGCAAATTGAACCCAAAAGTCTAAAAAAAGAATTATTCATCTCAACCATGTGGAATTTATCTAGGTATGCAAAGCTGGATCAACATTTAAAAATCAATGTTATTCATTGCATCAACAGGCTAAAAAGAAAAATAATAGAATCATATATCAATAGAGGTAGAAAAAGCATTTGACAAAATGCAACAACCATTTATGATAAAAACTCAAGGCAAACTAGAAATAGAGGGGAAGCTCCTCTACTTGATAAGGAATATCTACAAAAAGTCTAGCTAACATCGTAATTAGTGGTGAGAAACTAGGTGCTTTTCTGCAAAGACAAGGAACAAGGCAAGGATATCCACTTCTACCCTCCTATTCAACATCATAAAAAAATGATAGTCTTTTCAACAAATGGGGCTGGAACAACTGGACATCTGCAAAAAAATGAAACTAGACCTAGACATTAAACCTTCCACAAAAATTAACTCAACATGGATCATGGACCTAAATGTAAAACACAAAATTATAAAACTTCTAGAAGGTAACATAGGAGAAAATCTAGGTGGCCTTGAGTTTGGTGGTAACTTTTAGATACAACACCAAAAGCACAATCCATGAAAGAAAAAATAAGTTCAACTTCATTAAAAATATAAACTTCTGGGCCGGCCCGGTGGCGCACTGGAGAGTGCGCCGCTTGGGAGTGCGGCGGCGCTCCCGCCAAGGGTTCGGATCCCATGTGGAGACCAGTTCCCGCTCACTGGCTGAGCGCGGTGTGGGCACAACACCGAGGGTTGCGATCCCGTTGCCAGTCCCTGGTATGGGCGCGACACCGAGGGTTGTGATCCCATTACCGGTCAGTAAAAAAGACAAAAAAGGAAAAAAATAAAAAAATAAAAAATAAACAAACTTCTGCTCTGTGAAAAACATTTAGAGAATGAAAAGACAAGCCACAGACTGGGAGAAAACATTTGCCAAACACATATCTGACAAAGGTGTACAAAATATACTAAGAACTGTTAAAAACAATAAGAAAACAAACAACCCAATTTTAAAACAGTCGAAAGATCTGAAAAGACATCTCACCTAAAAGGATATACAGATGGCAAATAAGCATTTGAAAAGATGCCCAACATTATATGTCATAAGGGAATGCAAATAAAAACAACAATGAAATACCACCACATACCTATTAGAGTTACTAACTTCCAAAACACCAACACCACCAAATTCTGATAAGGATATAAAACAACAGGAACTTTAACACATTGCTAGTGCGAAGGAAAATGATACAGCCACTTTGAAAGACAATTTGGCGGTTTCTTACAAAACAAAACATACTCTTACCATATGATCCAGCAATCATACTCCTTGGTATTTACCCAAATGAGTCAAAAACTTATATCCACACAAAATCCTGAACCTTAGGTTTACATCTTTCTTATTTTCTAATATAAGCATAAGCATATAACACTATAAATTTGCTTTAAACCTTGCTTTAGCTGCATCCCACAAATTTTGACATGTATTTTCATTTTCCTTTCCTGCAAATTATTTTCAGTTTTTCTTGAGACTGTGTCTGACCCTTATGTTATTTAGGAGTGTGTTGTTTTATTTACAAATATCTGGGGATTTTCCAAATATCTGTTACTTGTTCCTAGTTTAAATCCATTGTGGTCTGAGAATATATTTTGTATGATTTCTACTCTTAAATTTTTTAATCTTCCTTTTATGGTCTGCAATATGGTCTATTTTGGTGAATGTGGTAATAGATTTTGAGGGTACTTGATCAAGGGGATCTGTACATGAGATTAGGTAGAGGAAAGTTACTGATTTGGAAGGACTCTACTGAGACACAGGATTTAACACCTTGACAATGAGCTCAGGATATGGTGTGAAGGGGCTGATGGTATGGCTTTTAGAAGCATATAACAATTGATAAATCATGCTAAATGAAATAAAATTGCCATAATTTCCATAGTGGATGGTGAAGGAAGAAGAGTGGGCATACTTGGGTGAATATATTATATAAGACCAGAAAACCCATCAGGTTTCTATATTCCATGGGATTTCCCTGATGACACACAATTTACCAAGGACATAAGGAATGCCCTAGAAGGAAGGGCACCAATATTACTAAAATATGCAGTGGTGGCCCTCCTCTTTATGATGGTAGGTAAGGCGGTTACAGAACTATGTTCATTAATAGCATTGGGGTTGATAAGACCTGAAACAATGAAGGCTAGATGGTGCCATTCAGCTATCAGAAGTCAGGTGGACATAATTATCATACTTAAGTGGCAATGTTGAAGAGGCAACCATAAGGGGCCTGATCCTCAGAGACTTAATAGGGTTAGTTAATAGAAGACGGAAATTTATGGAGCCAAACGAATGGTCAGCCAAGAAGTAAATCACTTAAAATGTACCATTAAAATATATCAGCCTCAGCGCCAGTCATGATCTCTTGTTCTGTTTCTAGACTTAAGTCAGTTTTTCGATGCAGAAACCATTGACTGGAGAAGGGGCCATGTCCTCAGGAGAAAATCATACAATACATTCCAAATGCACGTGGTAACTATTCCCTGGTTCTTCCTTCAGTGTACTTATCTCCATTTACTTGGGAAACTGTGCACTGGGAAAAGGGGAATAGCCAAATATTTGTTGGACACAGGGTCTGAATTGACAGTAATACCTAGGACCCAAAGCACCTATTATAATGGGGGCATATAGGAGCCAAGTAAAAAATGAAGTCCTGGCCAAGGAGATTTGGCTCACAGTAAGTTAACTATGTAATTTGCTTAGTTTCTGAATGTATTATTAGAAGAGAAGTACTTAGTACCTTATACAGTCCCTCATATCATGTCCCTGGTCTATAGTATAAGAACTACTGTAGTGGAAAAGACCAAGTAAGAACTTTTGAAACTGCCTCTACCCCTCAGCCAAAATAATAAATCAAAAACAATATCTTAACCTGGGATGGTGGTGGTGATGGTGATGGAGGAAATTAGTGCCATTGTTAAATATGTAAAAGATATAGAAATGGTTGCTTCCCATCGTATAAATATGGATCATAAAAAATGACAGTGGACCACCACAGACCACAGTAAGAAGTAGCCTCAATTGCAGTTGCAATGTCAGATGGGGTATCTTTTTTATTGCAAATGAACATGGTACCAGATGCATGGTATTCAGCCATTGACTATACAGATGCATAATTTTCCACCTCTATCAGAAAAAAAAGGCAGGGGAAGGGATCCCAAGTAGGGAAAAGATTACAGAAAACATTTATAGTTTTATCCCAGGGCTCTTTTAACATTCTTGTCCTTTGTTATATTATAATTAGGCGATATCTCAATGCCATGGAGAATATCACATTAATCCATTATATTGATGTTATCATACTTATCAGACCAGATGAGCAGGAAGTTGCTAGCACATCAGAAACTTTGATAAGACACATGTTCTCCAGAGGGTGAGAGATTTAGCGACCTAATAAATTAGTAACATTTGTAGAGTTTCAGTGGTCAGGGACATGCCAGGACACCCCATCCAAAGTAAACGACAAATTATTGCATACTGAACTTCCCAAACGTGAAGAGGGAAGTGTAATGTCTGCTAGGCCTCTTCATGTTCTGGACACAGCAAACTCAAACTGGGATTACTCTACACCATTGTAGGAAAGGCTTTCTGCTGTGAGTGGAGCCCCCAAGCAGAAAAGGGATCTGCAGCCACATGACCAGGTAGATTCACAGGTTCTAGAGGTTAAATCATAGGAAAGGATGCTGTGAGGAGTTTCTGACAAGCCCCAATAGGGAAATCCCAACCCAGGCCATGGGTGGGAGGTGGAGGGTGGGTGGGAAATAAGGCCAAACAATCTTTAGTGGAGAGCTATAGATTTTTTCAAAAACAAAAATACTTTGCTGTGTAAGATGATGATGTCTGAGAGATGGAACACCTGACCATGGGGCAAAACCCACCATGTGGTCACAGATGCCTGTCATGAGCTGGGGTATTATAAGATTTACCAAGTCATAACACTGGGAAGGTTTGGGATTGAGCAAGAGCAGCACCAGAGGGCTCAAGGAAGTTACATAAGCAGATAGGCAAGACCCCCATGCCATCAATCACTGTTGTATCAATGCCTCTCCCTTAGGTCACAACTACAGCTGTATTGGCCATCCCTTAAGACCAGATGAAAAAGGAGAAAAAACCCAAACTTGGTTCATGGATGAGCTGCTTTTGTGGATGCAAGATGAAAATAGATGGCAACTGCCATACAGCTCTACTCAACGGTAGTAGCATTGAAAGCCAGTCATGAAAGAAAATCTTCCCAGTGGGCAGAGTTTCAAGTGGTGTACCTGGACATCCCCGTTGTGTAGAAAGAGAAGTGGCCTGAGTTTACAATATATGTGGACCCAGTGAGAAATGACTTGACTGGCTGTTAAGGAACTTGGGAAGAGAAAGATCAGAAGACTGAGTACAGGGGGTAGAAGCATGTGGCATATGGGAGTGGGCATGGAGTGTGAGCATTTTTATATTGCATGTTAATGCCACCCCAATGCTGGCACAATGGGCACATGAGCAAGGTGGCCACGGTGGGCAAGGATGAAAGCTATTTATGGGCTCGATAGTATAGGTTCTTATTCACCAAAGCTGATCTAGTGTTTCTGTCACTGCCAAATGTCCAATCTGCTAGAAACAGAGACCAAAGCTGAGTTCCTAATATGGCACAATCCCCTGAGGAGACCAACTAGGCATTTAGGGCAAGTTGATTACACTGGGCACAGTAACAGACATATTTCAGGTATGAGTTTGTCTTTCGTGTCTACATCATCACTTTTGGAGGGCTTACAGAGGTTTCCATTTATTGTCATGGCATCATGTATAACTTTGTGTTAGACCAGAGGATTGACTTACAGCAAAGGAGGTATGGGAGTGGGCCCATGATCATGTAATCCACAGGTCTTACCACATACTGAATAAACCAGAAGCTGCCTGAGTGATAGGGTATTGAAATGGCCTGTAAGCAGCATCAGCTTGGAGGTGATTTTTTTTTTTTTTTTTTGTAGATAGGATATTATCTCCTGGGATGCAGAATACAGTTTGAGTTCAAGACATCTTAATGGTCCTATGCCTCTTGTAAAACAATACATCAATGTTTCCATTGTTACATGAGTTTATTACTGAAAATGATACATGCTACTATAAGAATCTTCATATTTGTAAATAAACTTTTCTATCCTGTTTAAAAATCTTCCAAAATACTTTTTTTGCTTAAAAAAATAAATAGAACACCTTCTAATTAATTGAAAACTAACTGATTGATCTCAGGAATATAGAAACTTACCAGCTAGATTTCAATGGAAAATTTGGCATGCTTAGGGAATGATACTGAAAAATTTGTATTAGGATTTAGCAAACAGACCTAACAATGCAATTCTTCTTTTAGAATCTAGGTATTCATGTGCTTTTGCTTGAGGTATGACAACTATAAAAACCAAGTATTGAAATGAACTAAATTTTCACAAAATATTAAATTTTTTAAAATTGGAGAGCGTACAGACCTGGCCATCTAGTTACTTCATCTAATTCTTTTGACTCTTTGTAAAATATTTTAATACCATATTTTTGGTGAGTGCGAAAAGATTTTGGTATCACTAGTAAAACAATATTTTTAAAATATTGCATATACTTATTTTATCCTTTAAAAATTTTCTTATGCATGTTTAAAACATGTATTAGTACAGTAGAATATGTATATTATATAACACACACACATACACTGGAGCATGTGGTCAAAGTGATTTTAAACCAAAAATAAAGCTTTGTTAAAAGAAACTTCTACAGATTCTGCTTTCTTGGTTCTACTAAATTTGTTAATTTAACAGTGTTCACCTATTCCCAAAAATCATTTTAGCATTTAATCTGAGATTTGAGGAAGTCAGCGAAAGTATTGAAGACAGTTGAGCCTACACTATAGTACAAAAGATAAATGCAATTTACTGTACATTTAAGTACAACCAAGTCAAATATACAATAAATAATATACAAGGACTTTGACAATTTTGACTTCTCTCTCATGAAGGAATTGGTGACATCCTTCAATAGGTATGGCTGAGTATATCTATGTTTTCACCAGGTTCCTGGTTTCTTGTTCAAGTCTTATTTTTCTGTCACATGCTACTCTCTCACACTGTTAAAAATTAGCAATCTTTTTCTTAAGTATTACTTTTTTGGTGACAAATTACTTTTGCCTTTTTAATTGCCCAGAGCTCTTTTTTTGTATGAGATTTTAGGGGAGGCTACTTCCCTCAAATACCGCCTACAAAATTAATGCTAATTACTGGTAAAAAACTTGTTTGCAATGGCCTCAGTTCTGCTTTTTAATCCAAGTTGTGCACAGGTGAACAGATGGGTATAATGCTGCATCTTTATGCAGAAAAGGTAATTTCTTGGTTGGAATTTGTGGGAAAATGGATGCCATATTACTTTTTGTGTGACACCATAAACATTACCTATAACTGATGCAGCTCAAAGGCTAAACTGCCTTCTCATTTGACTTGTCTTCGTACCCTCCTATTCCTCCTTCCTAGTCCCCGACTCCACTCCATGACAGTGTAATCACAGTACATGCCTCATGTGTTATATTATTTGTGATAGCACAGACTTTAATATAGGCAAGTCCATAGTGACTGTTATCTAAGGTAATTTGGGTCCAATTAGTCTCTTGAGCAACCTACTCTTTGGCATTGTTTTAGACCTTTTTACACAGCAATCTCATGGTTTTAAAATCGAGCTAGGCCAGATCCTAGGGCACTGAGATGGGGGTCCTAGGGCCTTAGCCCCATCCCTCCTTTCCCCCTCCCCACCTGCAACATCTTACTTATTAGACACAAGTGTTTCTATGGGGTGTGTAACTTATCTGCTCATGTCCTTTACCAAGTTTCTGGTTAGATTTTCTAATTCATTTTTAAGAGTTCTTTTCTCATTAAGGATGTTAATCTTTGTGTTTAATTTGTTCCTTATCAATGGACATTAAAAAAACAAAAAAGCTTAGGTAGAAGTTTTGAGGTACATATAGATATGGCTGATTATTTTGTTTTGGGTTTCACATCTTAAGATAGCACCAAGAAACTTGCTTTATAAGGTTTACAAAGATGAAATTAGTGATTTAGAGTTCTATAGGTGTGCAGTCAAGCTAGGCATCTATAATCAACAATAATTTACTGTATGTTATCAAATATAACATATTTGACATATTCTGTTCTTCAAATAGAGGAGTTTAAATGTTCTCACCAGAAATAATAAAATTTTATTGGCTAACCACCCTGATTTGATCACTACACATTGTATACATGTATTGAAATATAACTGTGCTCCACAAATATGTATAATCAACACTTTTTAATAAATTTAAATTTAAAAAATGCAGCTTATGGAATGGAATCACCTTTTAATTTATTGTTTATTCAAATAAAAATATTACTCTCTGAAAAAAGAAATAAAATCCAGCTAGCCCAGTGAGGGTTTAGTTTACATTCTTCATTATGCTTAAAAACCTTTTCATCTCCTATAGGAAGAGGCCCGTCATTCTTACATCTCACTTTATTAATGAAACACCATTGGAGTGATTTCTAACTGAAAGGTGTAAAATAAAACTTTCTTTGGCCCAGTGTCCTCAGGCAGGAGGCCAGCACAGCATCCCCTGCTCAAAAACAGGCAAGGAGCAAGCTGAAAACACAACTTCCTCACAGGTGGCCCACCACAGCCACCACCACGGGCAAAAGCAGCTTGATGCGACAGCATTACCCACAGCTACCATGCAGGCATCCCGACAGACACTGAACTGCAGTGATGCAAGGACAGTCACCAGCGGAGACTGGAAATAACAATTTCTCTCCTCAATGCCCGCTCCAGTGTAATAGAAGCAACTGATCTACTATGCTATGGCTGTTTCTGATTTTAGTAATTTGTCTTTTTCTTGGTCAGTCTAGATAAAGGTTTGCAAATTTTGATCTTTTTAAATAATCAAGAAAAAAAGACTATTAATCAGTCTACAAAGCACCATTGATGTAAAAATTTTAATCAAACATTAACTTAACATAAATTTTTTAGATTATAATAATCTTTATATATATTGTTACGTATGTAACTATTATTTTCTTTGACACACTTTGTTATGGGAGATTGAAATCAAGCTCTCATTTCTCATTATGATCTAAAGTTTTTCCCTTTATTTCTTTTCTGTATCTCATGAGTTTTGAATTTTCTAAATCAGTTAAGAATAATTCTGTTTCCAAGAGTTCATCATAATATATTTCTATATTAAATGAAAAATAAAAACTTTCACTGATTTCACAGTCCAAACTACATTTACAGAAATTGATAACATTTAAATAAATATATAACATTAAGTATGTTAATATATCCTTTAGATAGCAGAATAGTATTAACTGCACATCCATCCTAGCAACAAAGTGCATTTAAAAAAAAATTCTATTCTGGTAACATAAAATAACCCTACATTCTGGAAATAAGAATTCAAGTTCAGTGGTTTTAGGTAAAAGTTTCACACACATAATCATGTTTTCTATTCCTTTTAAATATAGGTATATTTTGCTTTCATATTTATTAGGGTTCTCCACGAATTACAAACATTAGAATTAGAAACAGCTGTGTATATGGTTCCATAAATTTTTTAAATATTAGATATAATACTAAAGTATGCATGCAAAGAAGTCATTGGCTTCAAAAACCATTTGAGATTGTATTGTGTAAAATACACCTTTTGCTACCATTGCATGTCAACTTAGAAAAATAAACGTTTTCAAGTCACAAAACCACATTATCTTCACCACTGCTGTTCCTATCCACCCCTAGAAAAACAGAGCCACTAACTTTGAATGCTACACTACCTGTTGTCCTTAGCTGAAAGTTAAATTAGGTTGCCTTTTTTTGTTTTCCTTTCCTACCACCTTTCAACTTCAGTGTTCTTGATATCACAGAATTCTACTATCATGTGCTTGCTGGGGAATTTTTGTTTGGACACTTTCGGCAAAGCATGTCACTTTCTATCAAGCAAAGCAAGAGTTTCCTATCTATCCTGCTGAGGAATCTTTGAAGATTCCTACTTTTGAAGGTGCCTTGTTACATTATAAAGTGTCTTTCATGAGTGTATCTGGGAGGAACCAAACCACAATTAAATGCTGTTACCTTCTGGGTAGACACAACCCAAAGGCAACTCGGCTGTGCCTTGGAAAAAATACTCCTACTTCTAGGTAAATGCACCTTCATTGCCAGGGCACACTACTTCTGCAGGTAACAGACTGGATTTCTACCTGTATTCATTCCCTTGACTCAGTGCTCATGTGCATAGCACACTTGCAAACTCCATGTGGTGGTCCTACTACAATTTATAGCATTGTTCCAAATAATTTAATCATTTTTAAAAGCTGAGTAGTTTATAAAGATCTTGGGGGTGTTCTAAAAGTCCAGTGTTCAAAATAATTGCTCAAAACAGTATCAAAATGAAGTTTAACAACTTTAACTACTGGAGGATTCAGTCTTTTTCTCATTAAAAACAGCCAAGGCAAAATGAAACCAAACAACTCTGGAGCAAACTATAGTACAAACTATAGTACCACTGCAAATTGAATATACTGTCACTCTAAAGTCAAAGGACAAAGCGTGAATATTAATTTTTTGGCAAACTGTGAGGAATACACATAACTGAATGGAAAAAAAATACAATTTTTCAAGTTTCACCTATATTTTTAGAATGCTGTCTAAAAAACCTGATGCAGATTCACACATACACACATGCATTTGTGACAGAAAATGTTACAGTAGCAATTTACAATGGAAACAAGGTTTGCACACATGCTCTGTAAAGACTCTTTCTGTGCTCCTGGTAAAGGTACTAGTATGAACAATAAAGCTGCCGAAAAGCCAGTATTTCTCACTGATATTGCCCAGATGGTCAAAATAATATACATATGAAAGCACATGAACTAACTCTATACTAAGAGCCACATATCAAAAAAATTGGTAACCAAAGTAAATTTTTAGTTACAACATATTCATGTAATATTCAATGGCACCTAATTTTACTGTGAACAAATGCCATTGATTTTAACTGCCTCAGTCCTAGAACATACTCAAAGGCAAATGCCTTATATCTACAGACAAGAGTAGAAATGTTTCTTACATTTGAATTTTCTCTTCTCTAAATCATTGTACCAATAAGTGCCAGATCAAGGCAATCCTCACATATATTTCAAAACCATATATATATTTCAATGTCATCCTCCTTTTATTTCCTAATGTCAAATTAGGGGGTAAATAGTCACTTTTTAAAGAAATTACTCTCAAAGTTATTTACAAAGGTAAATAAGAACAGCAGAATAATTATATTCCATATGGTAGCCTGGTTTTTACTTCATGGCTTCTATTTACCTCTACAAATAATCTAATTACTCAGTGCCAATACTAGCATGGTCCAACTGGCTCATGATCAAGTATCTATTCCTGATAATGACTTCCAGAATTCATATAGAAATTAGTATTTTTTCCTTTCTGCATGGAATTTAGGTTTTAAATAACAATAACGTCATGTCAACATGGGAATCTATTTTAATAGACAATAGATATAATCATAATATCTAGATTTATGGTAACTTTTTATATTCTCAAAATTTCACTTGAAATTAGTTTTCAGTGACATAAAGCAAACTATAATATTCATTAAAATTCCCAGAAAACAATTATAGTAAAATAAGACAAGTCACAAGTTTATTCTATAATTTTCCTATGATGGGTTTTCAATTCTGTAGAAAATTGCAATCATCTTTATTGTTAATATTTACATTTGGTTCTGTAAACAAAGTTGGCAAAAGAATCCTAAGAACTTTTATACATATTTATAAAAATTTCAATATGATCCTTATCATTTTTGAAACATATTTATTTTTTTAAAGTCTAAAAGCCAGTAAATGTAGAAGTTGAAGGGGAAGAGAAAAACATTGACAACAGATTATTTGAATTTTCCTCTTCCCAAATATCTAAAACATCACATATACCCATGTTTTCCGTGTAGCTTGTAAAACCCAAAAATTCTGATTTCTCTTCACTAGTCTGAAATAACTCCAGTAGAGATTGTACTGGTGAGCTACAAATTCTGTTTTCTTCTTGTGTAATAAGAAATTCAGTTCTTTTCTTATCTAATTCAGCATTTGGTTCCAGATTTTCTTTTCTATTTCGTCCCAATATTTTCACTTTTCGATGGATTTTACCAGAAGGCAAACTATCCATATTTTTGATGTCACATTCATTGGGTTCCTCAGGAAGATTATGGGAGGGAGTCTTTGCCTGAATTGTTACATGCTCTTGTGAACTGTTTACCGTTATCAAACCAGAAGCATGACCAAATACTGAATGAAGGTCCTTTTCCCTCAGATCCTTTGCTGGAAAAAACGCAGCATTTGACTTTTGTTTTAGTTGAGATGAGCTATTATCTTTATTGCAACTAGAAACTTGTGTAGATGCCTGTAGCCTACATGGACAGCAACCTACCCTTATTTCTTCTAAGCCATTTTCATTTATAATTAACTTATGTTCAGAAATGTCAAGAATGCATTCCTGTTTATTTTTATGTGGAGGCAGCTGTGTAAAATTCTCTTTTATGTCATTTTCAGCTAGATTTAACGTCGAACATTTATTAGTTGTTTTCTCATTACGTTGTCTCAATTCATTTGAAGGGCAGGGGATAGGTTCTGAAACAAACACACGCTTTTGGTCAGGTTCCTGGGTTTCTTTATACAGGAAATTCTGCTCAATCACCTGTATATTATTTCCTCTGAAGTCTTTCTGAGAAATATGTCGCAACTCTAGTTTTTCGTTTGATTCAGTCTTTTTCAGGACATTTGTAGAAACAGGAGAAAGGGATCCAACACTGTATTTTATTCTTTATAGAAAACAAAACAAAACAATTATTATCAGCAAGTAGAGTTTAAAAAGAAATATTTAGTGAAAGGATAAAGAAGACTTAATAGAGACAAGTGGAGGAAGGTTTCATAAAACTTAAGATTAAAAGTTTTGTAAGCCTTTTTAGTCTGAGCAGATGATAAACTTTATGATTCTGGACCAGGAGTTGACAAACTACATAGCCTGTGGACAAAATCTAGCCTTCAGTCTATTTTTCTAAACAAAGTTTTACTGAAACATAGTCAACACCCACTGTACAACGGCAAAGCTGAGTAGTTGCAACTGAGATCTTATGGTTCATAAAATCTAAAATATTAACTATCTGGCTCTTTACAGAAAAAGTCTGCCAATTTCTCTCCTAAACTATAATGTCAAGAAGGGGACTAAAAGTAATCTAAGGTAAGCACTTGATAGTGGGGAAATAAGGGAGGAAAGAAGTTATTAGTTCCTAATCAGATTTATGTCCTTGAAAACACATATTCCTTCTAAGAATAGGCAAACTTTGGATTTATTTTTAGTTTAATAGAATAGTTTAATATTCTAGTAGAATTTAAGATAAATTACCTTTTCTTTTTAGGTGTGTCCCTTTCATGTTCCACAAAGTCAAAAACTAATTTAGATACAATATCATCAACAACTTGATACTGGTTACTCTGCGCAAAGTTTCTGTGTTGTTCACTTAGAAGGTGCTAAAACAAAATAAAAAGCGTTTAGTCATAAAATTATATTTTTAAATCAACAGATGCCTTTGTGTTCAGGTTTTCTAACATTTTTATGCCCCTAAAATTAGATTTCCAATAACTATTCCGAAGAAAATATACTTTTACTCAACTTTAAAGGATGTTAAGAAGTAAAATAAAAGTAACTTCTGAGAAACCACTAAAATTACTTTGGATTTACAGTCTTCCGTTTTTCTGACAGTGAGAAAAGTCAAGTACTAATTTGTAGTTACATGGGAACTGAAAAGAATGAGCTATATCAGAAAATAAAGATAAAGATGGAGAAAAACAACAGTAACATTTAACAATCAGTGTGTGCTAATATTTTTGGTAAACACTTTTCCCTGTACTACTTTACGTTTATACAATTAACACTAAGCAAGGTAGGGCTTACTTAAGTGACTACTAAAAATTAACATACAAGAATCCAAAACATACAAGGATCTAGAAGGTAGATTAAATAAACACACACATGAACCACATTAAATGCTACAAAGTATTAAAAACAATATTCATAACTGAAAAACACATTAGAGAATGCACAAACAAATGATCTCAGTTACTTAAGAACTCACAATATAGAATACAAAGAAGTTACCCTCAATTTTAAGAGTAATCATAAAACAAGTTCACAGAATATTGGGATAAAACTCATAGGAAACAAAGTGCCTTCTGAATAGGTGGAATCTCCAGGCTAATTCTATCATCTGTCAGCTGATCAGGAAATTGTATGTATCTAGATGCTTGCACCAAGATGACCATAGAAAAACCTCATTTCTGTTTCCCCAGTTTTACATAATTTAAAATTTTGATCATTTGACTGCATTTCCAAAAACTAAATTCTCCATTGGTTACAAAAAAAAAAAAAAAACAACAACATGCATCTTGGAATACATATGTATTCCTTCCTTACAACACTTTACTTATCTTACAAATTATGTATGCTCAGTAATGTTAAAAAAATGAGAAATAATTAAAATTTAAAAAGAAACAAGAAATCTGTAAGTTCAGATTCAGTCTATCTGTGTTCTGGGAAGAAAAAAAATAATTTATTAATTTAAATAAATTACTTTAAGTAAAACAATCTCCAACTTTTGTGTAGTTCCCCTCTACCTCCACCTAGTTCTTACTCATCCTTTAGGTCTTGATTTAAATGTCACTTTCTCAATTGGGCCTTCTATGACTCTCATTCTAGGTTAAGTCACCTCATTATTTATTACAACTACACCTTCATACTTCACTTTTTTGACATTCATCATGCTTGCAAATACAGTCATGTACCGTGTAATGACATTTTGGTCAACGATGGACCACAAATACGACTCTGGTCTCATTAAGCGATATATGATTGTACGTGTTTTATAGCTATCTTCTCTGTCAGACTATAACTAATGGTAGAGAATGTCTGCCTTGTTTATTGCTTTATCTCCAGTACTCAAAAATGTTAAATTAATCTCCTGATACAGGTGGAACTGAATCATTGTGAAATCTAAGATTCAAAAAACAAAAGAATATTTTCTTTATTCTTAGAGACAAACATAGGAAAGAAAAACTAAAAACATGATCTTAAATTCTAATCCCAACATCTACTTTCACTAATTTTCCTTCTTTGTGGTAACCAGTGGTCAATTTTTGTGTTTTTTAGTCCCAAGATTTTCTGAGCATCAAATTAGGATCACAGACCAATATTAAGGAAAGCATCCACTGTAGATTATTCTATTGCTACAATAGCAAAGTAAAATTTCAGGACCAAATCTGTAATTTTAATTTTCAAAATGATTTTTGGATAGGGGAAATACTTAACCTTCTGATTATGAGCAATATTAAACTAACTGCATTTTCCTCCTTTATTATTTCAACAAAACACAAAAAACTGACATGAAGCACTAATATATTTTGGATTATAAAACAATCAGACTTCAATTTAGAATCTGAAGACAGAGATACTTTATGAATAAGATATTTTAAAGTACTATTCTTTCTCCTTAACTTTCCCACCATCTTATACCAAACCAAACACCAAAACAAATTATCTACTGTTTAAAAAATTAAAATCAAATTGACGACTAACATTAATAGGCACTTACTATGTGCCAGGCACTGTCCAAGGTCACCCAGACAGGAAGCCAGGATTCAAACCCAGGCAGCCTGTTCCAGAGCTCTTAACTCTTTTTATCTGCTTACAAACTGCAATAGTTCTCATCTTTAAAATTCTATCTTCATCCCCTATACCCTTCCAACCATTCTATTTCTCTTCCTCCTGCCCCAAAGAATTGTCTCCATTTTCCTCAATTCTTCTCTTCCCATTAGTAAATAACAACCCATTTTTTAATTGTTCGGACCCAAAATATTATAGTCGCATTTTACTCAATATCTTTCACTCCCAACATCCAATCCATTGGCAAATCCTCTTAACCCCACCTTTAAAATCTACCCACCATCTGACCAGGTCTCAGCACTTCCTCTACCACTGCTTATTACAGGCCACCATCATTTGTTCTTTGATCCCATCAATCAGTTTAATTCAGGACTTCCATGCTTGCTTATTTCAATATCTACTGTTACCTCAATTCTCTAAGGTCTCTACTCAAATGTCACCTTTTTATTTAGGTATTCTTTGGCTCATCTACATAAATAGCAACATCCCCATTCCTGTTTTATGTTTTTTCATAGCACTATCTCTGCCCTACCCCCACCCCTATCCACTTTCCCCACAGAATGTGATCTTCACGAGGGGAGGAAATTGGTCTTTTTTGCTCAATAAAAGAGCAAAAAAAAAAAAAAAAAAAAATGCTCGATAAATATTTGATGAATGAATGAATAAAAATGATCTTTCAAAATTTATTTCCCTCGTTTGGGTTCTTAAAATTTAAGATATTTCTGTCAAAAACAAATATACATTACCTATAATTATCAAGTTTGTAAACCACAATCACAAGAACAAACTAAAATTTAAACAGCAAATATTATTCAGAGTTTTAGAAACATCAATCCCCTAAATATAAAATCACATTTACAGTTTCAAGATCTTCATATTTCTGTAAGCAACATTCACAATATCCTTTTTTTTTCTTCTCTTTCAACTGGAGTTGAATTGGGGTTCCACCACATTTATTGCCATCCATTTGGATTCTGATGATAGAAATACATGGTAAAAGAATTAACTGCTGAACCTAAGGAACAACTTTTAAAATTTATTGTCATAACTTTTCACACACAGAATCTGCCATAATTTGCACAGCAACTTAGGTCAGCAAATACTTTTAACCACATTTCTTTTTAAGAAATTAAAAAGTGAACTAAGAAAGTAATGTATATTCTGGAGAATATTACAGATCACTCAAGAGAAACAACACATTCTGATTTGCAAATATTTTAATACTCTCCTCCCCAACTATCTAAAGTGTCTAAATATGACACACTTAAAACAGATTAAGGGCCGGCCCGGTGGCGCACTGGATAGTGCGCTGCTTGGGAAGCGCGGTGGCGCTCCCGTCCGAGGGTTCGGATCCCATATACAGACCGGTTCCCGCTCACTGGCTGAGCGAGGCGCAGGAGCAACACCGAGGCTTGCGATCCCGTTGCCGGTCCCCGGTCCGGTACGGGGGCAACACTGAGGGTTGCGATCCGTTGCCAGACACGGAAAAAAGACAAAAAAAAAAAAACAAAAACAGATTAAGACTTCAAATCTAGCATAGAAACATTAAAAATATACAGGCGGAAAAATAATCAGAGTAGTGATTAGAAACACACAATCACCACCACCATAACATAAAATGAACTGTTTCAAATGTTTTTTTTTAAAAGAAAAAGCTACTTGAGATATTTGAAATAATATTCCATCTAAAAGGAAAAATTGAAACCAACCTTAGTTTAGCCTGAGTTTGCTTTTGGATGCTAGACAGCTTATCTACATCAAATGGACCGCAGGGCTTCTGAATAGAATAATTTATAAAAGGTATATTGGTCAGCTGAAGATAAAATGGCCTATAAAGTCTAAAAGAATAAAAAGACAATACATGAGATTCTCTAGGATGACAGAAAACAAATTTTAAAGTCTTATATTTCAAAATCATTTAATTCATCTGGAATCTGAAATAAACAATAGAAATCAGTTAGGCTTCCCTTCAAAGAATCGATTTCTAGGCCTAATTTCTTACTTTAACATTTAAAAACAGTTTTCCAGTTGTGGCAAAATACATGTAAGATTTACTACTTTAATCATTTTTATTTTTTTATTTTTTTATTTTTTTATTTTTAATTTTTATTTTGTCAATATACAATGTATATGATTATTAT
>NW_007727036.1:491126-491485 GCF_000696425.1 Galeopterus variegatus
TTGTTGCTCTTGGAAATGCAGTCAATACTCTGGTATCACAGCTCACAGCTCTCAGGATCGCACTGTTTCCTGACGCGGGCGCTCCAGACCCGTCGCCATTTTTTTTTTTTTTACTTTAATCATTTTTAAGTGTACAGTTCAGTTACATCAAATATCCACAATGTTGTAGAACCATCACCACTATCATCCACCTCTAGAACTCTATTCATCTTGCAAAAACTGAAAATCTGCACTCACTAAACAATAACTCCCCATTCCTCCTTTTCCCCCGGCCCTGGCAACCACTATTCTACTTCCTGTTCTGGGCCGGCCCGGTGGCGCACTGGATAGTGCGCCGCTTGGGAAGCGCGGCAGCGCTC
>NW_007727037.1:0-1025 GCF_000696425.1 Galeopterus variegatus
GATCTGTGATTTTTCCTATACCTGGGAAATTTTTTGCCACTATTCTGTTGAATATGTTTTCAATGCAATCTCCGTTTTCCTCCCCTTCTGGAATATCCATGACTCAGATATTTGAGTGCTTAAGGTTGTCTGATATCTCCCTCAGATTTTCTTCAATGTCTTTGATTCTTTTTTCTTTCTTTCTTTCTTTTTTTTTTGTCTGCTCGTGTTATTTCAAACAGCCCATCTTCGGGGCCGGCCCGGTGGCGCACTGCTACAGTGCGCCGCTTGGGAGTGTGGTGTTGCTCCCGCCGAGGGTTCGGATCCCACATACAGACCGGTTCCTGCTCACTGGCTGAGCGAGGTGTGGGAGCAACACCGAGGGTTGCAATCTCGTTGCCGGTCCTGGTCCGGTACGGGCGCGACACTGAGGGTTGCAATCCGTTGCCGGACACAAAAAAAAAAAACAAAAAAAAAACAGCCCATCTTCAAGTTCAGAGGTTCTCTCCTCCACTTCTGCAAGCCTGCTGCTTAAACTCTCCATTGTGTTTTTTATTTTGCCGAATAACTTCTTCAGTTCAGCAAGTTCTGCTACATTTTTTTTCAGGACATTGATTTCCTTGNAGAGTTGTTATTGAAAGGTATTGATTTATTCCTAGCATTTTATTGGTTGTTTGGTTGTCTTCAGTGTCTTTTGTTCCTTGCTTTCTGATTTACTGTTTGTTTTCTGTGTTTGTTTGTTCCTTAGGTTGTAGATAGCATTTTCGTTTGTTTGTTTTCTCTTCATGAATGCCATTTTTATTATACTAGTGGGTTTTGATTTTTCTTGGGTATTTATGGCAGTGGTAGTTATTTTTCAGGAACCAAACCCAGTACTTCCTTGAAGATTTCTCGTAAAGGTGGTCGTGTGGTAGTGAACTCCCGCAGTTTTTGTTTGTCTGAGAAATATACTATTTGCCCTTCATTTCGGAAGGATAGCCTTGCAGGGTAGAGTATTCTTGGCTGGCAATCTTTGTCTTTTAGTACTTTGAATATATCATTCCATT
>NW_007727037.1:1939-32918 GCF_000696425.1 Galeopterus variegatus
CAGGACTTCTCCCTGTTCCGTGTGCTCTGGCCCGGGCTGCTGGATCACGCAGTGGCAGCCCCACAGGGTGTGTGGTTTCTGTCAAGTCTCCGCCTCCCTAGCCGACGTCTCCCCACTCTGTGCGCACTAGGCTGGGCTGCTGGATCTCGCAGTGGCTGCCCTGCAGGGTGTGTGTTTTCTGCCGAGTCTCTGCCTCCCTAGCCGGATGTCTCCCTGCTCTGTGCGCACTAGACTGGGCTGGAACTTGTCTTCTGCAACCCTCGTCTATCAGCCGGGCCTTCACGACCCTGCTCGGCACCACCTCGCCCAGGAAGTCTTCCAGGTTTCTGCTAAGTGCAGACGACCGGTGGCTCTGGGTGCCTTTGTAGCACTGTGTAAATCTTTCTCGGGACTTATCACCTTCCTCCTGGTATCGCGGTTATTTGTGTACTTGTCTTATCTCCCACACCAGAGCGTAAGCTCCTCGGGGGAGGAGCCTGCTGCACACGGTTCACCTTTGAATCCCCCTGGCGCGGACTGACTCCAGTGCCCACCCGCAGTCAGCTCTCCGGCAGGTTCAAGCAAACTCGGGAATGCTCCGACCACACTATTCCTAACCAGAAATCAGTTAGGCGTTTTTCCGAACTGGTGGCCGCAGAGATGGTATCTGCTTCCCGGGAACAGGAAGTTTACCAGGGGCCGGAGCCCAGGGTACTGTGGAGTGACAGTCGGCCCGGCCTGCACTTCCCTGCCCTCCCAACGCTGGCCAGGGACACCCCACACCACCAGCCCTGCCAGAGAACCGGGGAGGGAGTGGAAGGGGAGGCCGGCCCACAGGTCCTGGGAAGCCCCGCGCCGGGGCAAGCAAGTGGGAAGGTTCAGTGAGGAGCCGAGCTGGGCAAGGAGGACAGGCCTGGCCAAGCTGGGCCGAAGCCACCACCACCTGAGAAAATGGAGGCAGCCCCAGGGCTGGCAAGTGGCCCAGTCGGGCAGGCGCAAGCTGGACGGGTGTCCGCCCTGTGAGCAGGACGGGTGTCTGCCCTGTGAGCAGGGCCGGGCCGGGGGTCACTCACGGGGCTGGGCCAGGCTGGGCGGTTCCCTCTCCGCCTCCACGTCATCGTCGCCATCCTCGGCCTTCGCCGCCTCGGGCTGCTCACTCAGTCCCACGGCGCGGCTCGGGCACTCCCAGGCATCTTCTTCTATGCCGGCCCAAAACCTCGAATCCTGAATAGGGCAGCTGGCCGCCTTCAGCGTGGCCCCAGCCTCCGGGATCCTGGCAGTGTAGACAGCAGCCCCGGCGCCCTGTTCCCTGTTTAGAAACTCGCTTTTGCAGCTAAGAAACAGTTTTTTTTCCTGCTCCACACTTCAAAGATGTTGCCTGTAAACAAGGCAGCCTCTCCTGCCAAGGGCAAAGTGGCGGTCAGCCCCCATGACCAGCCACCAACAGCGGTCCTCCCTTAAGAGACGGCAAGAGGAAGGTCCACAAGTTTCCCAGCTGCCTAAGGCCCAGTGGCCGCCTTTTCCACCTCAGCTACTCAGTGCCAACTGCCGCAGCCACTGCCATCTTGAAAAGCCTTCCATTTTTCTTCCATATATGATTTTTTTTAATAAAATAACTACTCAGTTCAACTAGAATGTACCATGGTCAGAAGACATTTTGTTTTATTTTTTTATAGATGATCGGTAAGGGGGTCTTAACCCTTGACTTGGTGTTGTGAGCACCACGCTCTCCCAAGTGAACTAACTGGCCATCCCTATATAGGGATCCAAACCCATGGCCCTGGTGCTATCAGCACCACACTCTCCCAAGTGAGCCACGGGCCGGCCCCTCAGAAGATATTTTGAATGACTAGCATTGGTTATATGTATCATTGCACTACTTGAAGAAGAAAAACAAGTCTAAATCAGTGTTTCGTTGGCTTTACATATGCTTCTTAAAGTACAATTTTTGAATTAAATGAAAAATGAAAAAAGTTTCAATATTAAGTATTAATGTAAAAGATTGTTGAAGACAAGCCTGTGGTAATGGAACTAATGTGGTTGTTAAATGAAAGACTTACAAGCAAGAAGTTCGACCAAGAATACAGAAGTATTCTGTGTAACATGTACAGCTCATATTTTGAATTTGTTTCTAGGATACTTGACCTCAACTGTGCCAACAGCAATGATGCTTTGGAACAATACAGTAATTAAACACAGTATTTTCTATATATGCCCAAAGATGGAACATATTGATTAGACTCATGTTTGACCTTATAACAAGTCTCAGACACATCATGGGAATACCAACTAAATGCTGTTGAAGTTATTAAGTTGAATTTAGATAAGAAGAGTTAGGCAAAACCACAGAGGATCCTCAAAGAACAAATCATGACTTTAACAGAAAGTGAAATTAATTTGAATTTGTGCTGCCTACAATTTTTTAGTATTAAGTATTGATTTCTATTAGTAAGCTTAATAAAAGCTTAACAACAACAAAAAAGATCTAAGTTGGGCTATTTCACTATTACAAGGATTTTTTAATTTAGAGAAATGAAAACCAAAACTACATTGGAAATATACAACAAAAATGATGTTCCAATGAAATGAAAGGAAATTGAAACAAGGGAATGAAAATATTCCCTAACTTGAAGAGGATTCATGTACAAATAATCCCCAAACCAGTTTCTGTAGAGACTATTTTTCTGCTCGTTATGAGTAATGATCCAGGTGTGCACAATAATAACAATAAAATAAGTCATCACTGATAGTTTGTCAACTTTCAGTCATATGAAAACCATAGCTTTTACAGTATTTTTCAAGATAAAACAGTATGGAGGTTCCTAAAGAAGTTAAAAATAGGTCTACCGTATGACCCAGCCATCCCTTTTCTGAGTATATACCCGAAGGAAATGGAATCATCACTCGTAAAGATACCTGCACTCTCATGTTCACTGCAGCATTATCCACAATGGTGAAAAGATGGAAACAACCAAAGTATCTACAGATGAGTGGTGGAGAGATTTGTGATGTATATATACAATGGAATGTTATTCAGCCTTAAGAAAAAAGGAGGCCCTGCTATTTGTAACAACATGGATGAACCTAGAGGACCTTGTGCTAAGTGTAAAAGCCAGACTGAAAACTACTGCATGATCTCACTTAACTGTGGAATTGTAAAAGGAAAAAAAAAACAAGACAAAACAAAAAAAAAAATGAGAAGAAACAGAAGAGAATGGTAGTTACCAGGGGATGGAAATGGGGGAATGGGGGAAATGGGAAGATGTGGATCATAGGGTACAAAGTTGCAGTTACATACGTATAAGTCTAGACATCTAATGTACAGTGTGAGGAGTATACTTAATATTGTTGTATATTGGAAATTTGCTAAGAGTAGATTTTAGGTACTCTTACCACAAAAAAAAAGTAACTGAGGTCATGGGTATGTTATTTTGGTTAACTGTAGTAATCATTTCACTATGTATATGTATATAAAAACATGTACACCTTAAATACATACAGTTAACCCTTGAACAACGTGGCAGGGCCAGGGTTAGGGGCATGAACACCCCCTGATCCCTGTTGAAAATTCAAGTAATAACTTTCCCCTGGGTTGTGGCTGCATATCCAGAGCCCCTCGTGCTGGGGAGTGGGGGCTGCTGCATCCTTACTTAAGTAGTAGTTAAGTACTTTACTAATAGCCTACTGTTAGGAATGCTACTCAACTGTTTAGTTAGGTGACCCACACAGTTCAAACCCATTGTTCAGGGGTTTGTTGTATATAAGAAAAATATTTTTCAAGGTACATTTTCCATAGTTAGAGGATAGAACATATTTATCACTTCTACATATTTTAAACTTATGGTATGTGGACCTCTACTTGTGTTTGTATTTGTGCCCTGGCCTCTTGCAAATGTTAGTGGGGGGCCCACCATCAGCAATGACTGGGAGTACCCGCCTCCTTATCTGACAGGTGAAGGGTGACATTGGTACTTTAACCTGCTATTCCCTGACTGTTAATGAGTTTGAGCATTTTGCATTTGTTTGTGGGTGATTCTTTGCTATGCATTTGCCTGTGTTTGTCCCCTTCTTATCAGTCTGTGTTGTAAAAAAAATAAAATAAAATCCAAAATCTGTTTTGATTTTGCTTTTACTTTCTTTATGGTATTTTTGTTATATAAAAGATTTTTATTTTTTTGTAATCAAAATGCCTTTTATACCTTGTGAGAATAGAAACTCAAAACATATTCCCCACCTTGAGAAGATCCCTAGATTTTCTTGAAAGATTTTTTAAGGGTTTTTTTGTTATTAATCAACACATAATAATTATACATAATTATAAATAATTATGGGGTACAGTGTGATGTTTCAATACATGTATATATTGTGTAATGATGAAATCTGAGTAATTAGAATATCCATTACCTCAAATACTTGTTATTTCTTTATGGTGAGAACATTCAAAATCTTCTCTTCTAGTTACAGGATATTGTTTTATGTTTTATATTTAGGTCTTTAGCCATTTGGAATTAGTTTTTGTGATGATGAAGGGTAGGGCTCCTGTTTTCTTCTACATAGAATGCCAAATTCCTCTTTCTAGCTACTATTCAGTCTCTCCATGTGATTGCCTAACATCAAGCTTATACCCAGAACTGGATTTTTTATTTCCCCACTCCACCCCACGCATCCACACACACACCGACAACAAAACAAAACAAACAAACAAAACAACCTATTCCTAATAGTCTTCCACTAAAGGATAAATGCTTCTTATATCCTTTCAGTTGTTGAGGCCAAAAGCCTTAGGGTCTTTTGTGATTTCTCTCTCTCACATCCATTTCACCTGCAAATTTTATCAGCCCAACTTTCACAATGTCCCAAGTCCAGCCTACTGCTTACCCTCTCTGCTGAAACCACCCTAACACAAACCACCATCTCCTCAAGCCTCCTGACTGGTGTCTGTTTCTACTCTTGACTCCCTCAGTCAACTTCGCACCATAGCCAGAATAATTCTTTTAAGGTAAACTTTTAATAGAAGGTCAGCACCCAGGTCAGGAAACAGGAGGTTGCCAGGAGCTCCCCACCATGCCCCCTTCTGTTCAGCACCCTCCTCCTGAAGTGACCACTTACCCGACTTACATAGATGAGTGCTGCCTGTTTTTTCACTTTGTTTAAATGGAATCATGTAGTACACACTTTTTTGGCCTGCCTTTCAACATTATACTTCTGAGATTCGTCCATTTGTTGGAATAGTTCATTCTCATTGCGCTATAGTATTCCATCTCATTAAGATACCACAGTTTATCTACTCTACCTTTGGTGGACATTTGTGTTTTCAGTCTGGGATTACAGTAGTCCTCTTTTATCTCTGGTTTCACTTTTCAGGGTTTCAGTTACCAACTGCTGTTTGGAATTTTGAAAGAAGACCACATTCACATAACTTTTATTACAGTGTATTGTTATAATTGTCCGATTTTATTATTAGTTATTGTTAATCTTTTACTGTGCCTAATGTATAAGTTAATCTTTATCATAGGTAATAGGTATGTATACATGGGAAAAACATGTATAGGGTTCAGTACTATCCAAGGTTTCAGGCACTCACTGGGGGTCTTGGAACATAGCCCCCAAGAATAAGGGGGGACCAATGTATCACAAATAGTGATGCTGTGAACACTTTTGTACACTTTTTTTTGGTGAACATATGTCCACATTTTTGATGGACAAATATACAGATGTATAATTGCTGAGTCATCAAGTATGCATATGTTCAGCTTTAGATATTGCCAAATAGTTTTCCAAAGGGGTTGTACCAGTTTACACTTCCAGCAGTATTGAAGGATAATTCTAGTTCCTGCACATCCTTACCAAGGCTTGATATCATGTCTTTTTCATATTAGCCATCATAGTGGGTGGCGATAGTGGTAAGAATGATTAAATTTTAAAAATAACTCAGATTGTGACACTTCTCAGCTCAAACTGCCCAGTGTCCTCCCATCTCACTCAGAATAAAAGCCTTAACAGTGGCCTGAAAGTAGGATGATCGTATGATTTAATGTTCAAACTGGGACTTATTTTTGAGAGTTAAAGGAACACTGTTAATAATTAAGCTAAGACAACAGGCATAAATTTGGACTGTAATCAGGATGGGTAATCAGGATATATGATCATCCTGGGTAATCAGGCTGTATGTTGACCGCACTTGTCAGAGCCTTCACCCCTGGCCATCCCTCTGACCTTCATCCTACCATTCTCTCCCTCATTTTATTCTCTCCAACCACAGTGACCCCATTCATGAACATGGCAAGCATGTTTCTGCTTCAGGAACATTCTTCCCCAGCAATCAGCGTGGTGTTCCCTTGCTCCCTTTAGAGGCACCATATAAAAAACCACCTCCCCACCATCACCCTACCATTACACTGCTCTATTCTTCTCCTTAGTTTTTATTGCCACATGAAATTTTTATTGCTCTGTTACTATCACCCTCTGCCCCAGTGCAAACTCCATGGGAGAAGGGACTTTGTCCACTTAGTTTATTGTTGTGTCCCAGCACTTAAAACAGTGCCTCAAATATAGTTCATTATAGAATCTGGGTGGTGGGTATATGAGTGTCAGTGTACAATTTCTTCAACTTTTTTATTTGAAAATTCATAATAAAATTTGGGGGGGGGTCGGAATTAATTTATTTGATCTTCACAGCAGCCCCTTGAAACAGGTACTCAAAGTCGGGTCCGAGGACAGGCAGCACCAGCAACACCTGGAAGGTTGTCAGAAGTACAGGATCTTGGGTCCCACCCTGTATCTACCAACTTATTTCTTCCCTTTTTTTTTTTTTTTTTTTTTTTTTTTTGGCAGCTCCAGAACTTTGGGGGATGGATCCAGGGACCCAAGAGATTCTTATGCAGACCAAAGTTTGAGATGCATTCTATTATTTTATCCCTGTTTTGTAGATAAGAACAATGAGATAGGAATAAAACTTAACTAAGGACACAGAATATGGTGGTGTTGGGATTGGATATACTCTTAAAGGGGAGATCTGAAGGAACGTCTTGCAAATCTACCTGTAACTAATATGTAGATAAGAAGCATACAGGCTTTCTTTGCCATTTTCATGAGTCTAGAATGTTGGAAACAAAGTGCCCCATTTGCCCTTAACATATAATGTGGGGATTTAAATGGTTTTAAGTTACACCGTTGGCTGTGGGAGCGTTTCCCATCTTCAGCCTGTCACTTTTTTCTGTTTATTTTTGGCAGAAACTTGGGAACCGTGGGTGCTGTTGCCTTGGACCGCAAAGGAAACGTAGCTTATGCAACCTCCACAGGCGGTATCATTAATAAAATGGTTGGCCGAGTTGGGGACACACCGTGTATAGGTAGGACTGAAAGACAGCTCCTGCCCCTTCTCCTTTCCTTCCCTATCATCAGGTTTTCCTCGTTTTCTGTTCTTCGCCCCGCTGTCCTTTTCTTCCCTTTCTTCCTTTCTTCATTTCCTTTCTCCTGTTGGTGGCAGCTTCAGAATTTCTGGAGTTGCATTGGGTTGGAAGGCGTTGTTCAGGGCACTTCTTTGAAAGGATATTTGTGTCTGGTAGGCACACTGTTTTTCCTAGATTGCATGCTTTTTAGGGACTACTTGGGAGAGTAATGGAGATGGGGATGCTAAAGTGCCCCCAAGCTACCCTGCAGTGCCTCTGTCTTCTCCTTAGCCCTGGTTTCAGGATCTGTAGACTTACTCGCAGAGTACGTGAAACCTCTTCGCAGGTGTGGGCTCAAATTAATGATCTTAGGAAGCTGAGAATTTAAGTTTGCAGTTATAGATTTGAGTGGCATGAAAGTGACACGCTTCTACAGAAATATCACAGATTGAAATGTTCTTTGCCTCAACATTGAAGCACATTAGCTCATTCCCAGGAGTGCATGAGTGGCAGGGTGGGGGCGGTTGTGAATGTTTCACTCTGTGCAGACTATCAGACCTTCCTTGTGGAAATCACCACTAGCCCCTGCAGATGGTTGAAGTTCTGAGAAACAGCTCAACTGTTCCACACGTCCAAAAGAGCAGCGTATACTTGCAGTGGGAAACTAACCGTACCCTCCCTTTTTAATTTGTTGCTCTAATCTTTAATAATAATCTACGGTCTTGATGATTCTTGATACTCTTTATATTGTCATGAACTCAGATTAGACACTCAAAGCTTCTCTAAAGAGTAGAGGCCTGATAGCCTCACTCCCCTGAAATATGAAATAGTCTGCCTTTCTTTCCTCCTTAGCAAAAATCCTCCCAAAATATTTCTGCCCAGATAGTGTAGTTTGCATCTGGGTGGGTTCAGACCAGGCTACAGGACCACCCCAGTCATATGCTACAAACTAATCTTGAACTTATTGAGTTACAATAGCAGAGTCTCGAAAGAGAAAAGGCACAGCATAAATTCTCAGAAGTCGTTGTCTTGGTTATGAGCAGCAAGTGTGCTCTGCTTGGCCTTTCTGATGAGCCCTCCCCTGGGAGTGCACCAGCTGGCCACAGGGACCCTGCACGGACAGTCAGACGGGGCAGTGTTGGGGGCCCTTCACAGTCCTGCTACCCATGCCAGGACCACTCTTTGAGCCACCATGGCCTTTTGTGGTCCTAGAATAACTGAAAAGAAAACAAAGTCTTGGCTGCTTCCAAATATCAGGGCCTGATTGACACCATGGGATCTAGCCAGTTCATCCCACAGCAGAAGCTTACAAGAAAAAGGAAAAACGCCTTTTCTGATTGCAATAGTTCACATTCCCTACCCAGCCTCAGCTCCCTCCAGAACCAGGGGATCATCTGCCTTTGAGAACTCTTGGAACTTTGTACATTCAGTGCAACTTCTCAACTCCTGAGTCCTTTCCCCACATCCAGCATCAATAAAGAAGGTAAATGTCAATCATGTGATGCTTCTGTATCAACTAGGGGGAGAGTAAAGGTGAACCCAAGGCTAAAGGACTCTAGGGCTGGTAGCCGTGGGTGAACAGATACGGAATGATGGAGAGAAGGCTAAAAGGTTGCTCAATCCTGGACCAAAATAAGGAAGAAATCGTATCTAAGCTTGAGTTCCAGACCCCACTTAAGTGCATAGCCCAGAATAGTTCCCTCAGGTCCAATTAAGCTGTCCTCAACAAGTAGAACTGCCCTCCGAATCACTGGGCAGTATGTATGCAGGTTAGGTTTGGAGGTATCAGTTTCCCCAAAGTTATTTGAATGTGGCCTTTGTAGTGATCCATACAGCGCAGTCACATGGTATTCTTTTTCTTCATAGTGTGTGGTGTGGGGAGGAGAAAGGGAGAGGGGTGTCTTCCTCGATCCAGATGGGATGGATATGCTTTGGGGCAAGGAGGTGCTGTCCTGATGTAGCTGTTCTGTGAAAGGTCAGGCCTCCGTCCCCTAAGACTCCCCTCATTCTCCTGGTTTCCAGGGTATTTACACTGTGCTGACTAGTCCATCTTTGCATCCACAGGTCATGGCTACTAATCTGACCTTTGTCTACACTCCAGCACTCTGGGATTTAACATTTATGTAGCATTAGACTTGTAACGTGTGTTCGAATTTCTCGATTGTTGCTGCTCAATTAGAACCAATCATCTTTTTTGAGCAGGATCAGGAGGTTATGCTGACAACGACATTGGAGCCATTTCAACCACAGGGCACGGGGAAAGCATCCTGAAGGTGAATCTGGCCAGACTCACTCTCTTCCACATAGAACAAGGTACACAGAACATAGAACAGTTCATCACTTGTGAAGACAAGTATATAAAAGCTATTTGCTAAATAGATGGAGAAGTATATGAAACCCTTTCTTGTTTGTGACAAATGTTGCTTTCAGGTGTTAACAGTTTATTTTGACTCTTTCCACCTTGTTAGGATGTGGAATAGGAGCGCATTTAGAATACTGTTGTCTTTCGCGTCTCAGGAGAAGGGGGCAGTAGAGAGACGTTGGGCCTCCATGTGGGAGGGAAGGCAACTCTGCTTAGGCTGATACCAGGGCTCTGTGTCAGGGCAAGGAGGTGAGGATCCTCCTTTTAAGCATTCAAGTAGAAATCATTTACTAAAAGTCTTTTTTAATTTGCTTTGGTTTTTAATATCACAAATGATTTTCCCATCAGATTCCTTTCAGTAATGTGTGTTGTTTCTCAACCTTTCCCTGTCTGCAGGAAAGACATTAGAAGAGGCTGCTGACCTGTCATTGGGTTATATGAAGTCAAGGCTCAAAGGTCTAGGTGGCCTCATCTTGGTGAGCAAAACAGGAGACTGGGTGGTAAAGTGGACCTCTGCCTCCATGCCTTGGGCAGCTGCGAAGGACGGCAAGCTGCACTCTGGAATTGATCTTGATGAAACCACTGTCACAGACCTGCCCTAAGCTTCTGTCAGATTGTATTCTAGATGCTAGCCTGGAGGTGCAGTACAGCTTCCTGGCATGGAGACATAGCTTACTCAATTAGATCTAGAATGGAAAAATTATAGTCTGTCACTCATTTTGTTGCCTTCATCAATAAGTATCTGAATGTTCGGCTGAGGGGCAGGTTCTGAAGTGATGAGAAAAACTCCCGTGTTAATATCAGAAGAAGACTAGTGAGGATGACAGCCACTAGCCAGCCTTTCTGTGGCACAGCCTCATCATGATAGGTTAGAGAGCTGCCTCAGTCAGGGAGGGCCTTTTGGAATTGGGAGCTGGGGCTTGAAAAGTGGAGGATTTGAAAGTGAGACCTGAGCAGCAGCAGAGGAGCTGTGGGCAAGGCCCAGGCAGCCTACAAATGTGGCAGGGTTTGTTTTGAGTCACAAGAACATCAGGTAAAAGAATGAAAATCCTTTAAGCAATGTTCTTCATGTATGAGAGGATAAACTGATTTTTCTAGGAAAGTTCAGATCTTCTTTGACTTACTAATATATGCGTGTTTCCAGATACTTTCAAAGGACCCTCTGGTAACTCATGGCTCCCTAACCTGGAGACAGAGGGTCAGAATGGATTCTGTGGGATTCCTTGAAGTCTGAGGGGTTTTTTGGGTTCACAGATGAGCCCCCTTACTTAGTGTTCTCTTACGAGCCAGCACAGTGGGCAGAGCCGGCCTCTGCCTGCCACAGACTCTCTGGTCCTCGTACAGAGAGTAACGGGGCTCATGGTTTCTCCAGCAACAGGGTGTCGCCAAGCGATGTAGAGAAGACACCATGACTTCAGGGGCTCTCATACTGTCCAGTGCTCTGGGACACACCATGCCACGCCCCTCTCCCCCTCCCCCCAAATTGGGTGTTGTACAATGTGGTCAACATGGTGGAGAAAGTAACTTCCTTGGTGGAGAGTATTCCTACTGATCTCTCATGACACTGGAAATGTTATTTCTGCTGTGACATACTGCTTGATTTTTTAATCTGTCAGGGCTTTCCTTCTCTGTGGATATTGCTTCACTTTACATTCCGTGTGCCACTAATGTATTTGCAAGAATAACAGTGTGGTTAGGAGTCACTGCTGACAAAGACTAGAATGTACACGAGCTCTCCCCTTGGTCTCCCAATTCAGACAGGTTACTAGATAAAGAGGACTTTTCAGAAAAGGGTGGTGTGTGGGTGTGATAATACCTCCCGCCTCATGGATTTTATTCAAGAGTTTTCTAGAAGAATTAAGCTTTTTCTGAATGGGTTAAGGAAGAAACTAAACCACCATTTGCAAGTATCAACAGGACTTATGGATCAGTCTTCTTGCAGTTTGCCAGTATTCACTCGAGATAGAATCACACAGTTCTAGCTCTGATCCCAAGACCCTCCCCAGGCTCACATCAGCTGCTCTGGACTAAAGAGAGAGAGAAGGCACAGGGAGGCAGGACTGCTCCCCACCGCCCGGTGACCCTGGTTAAGTTGACATTCAAGAATTTTTCATCAATAAAATAGATTACTGGACTGGCCGGTTAGCTCAGTTGGTTAGAGCATAGTGCTGATAAAATAGATTATTATGAAGATTAAATGAACATAATAAAAAATAGCTCAGTTTTTTATCTTAAGGATCCTATGGACAAATTTGGAAACTGCCCAGGCCCAAGAGGAAGTTTACGTGTTTATGTCCTTGAATACCTCAATATGTATGTAATAACTGCCTCTTTAGAAATAAGTCTTTTATAAGAAAGTATATTCGTTTGCTAGGGCTGCCACAACAAAATCCCAGACTGAGTGGCTTAACCAACATTTATTTTCTCAATTCTGGAGGCTAGAAGTCCAAGATCAAGGTGTCAACAAATTTGGTTTCTCCTGAGACCTCTTTCCTTGGCTTATAGATGGTTGTCTTCTGTGTCCTCACATGGTCTTTTCTCTGTACATGCACATCTCTGGGCCCTGCGTGTCTTAATATCCTCTTATATGGACATCAGTCAGATTGAATTAGAGATCACCCTAACAGCCTTATTTTAACTTAATCATTTCTTTAAAGGCCCTGTCTCCAAAATAGTCACATTCTGAGGTACTAGGGGGTAGGTGACCCTGCGTGTCTTAATATCCTCTTATATGGACATCAGTCAGATTGAATTAGAGACCACCCTAACAGCCTTATTTTAACCTAATCATTTCTTTAAAGGCCCTGTCTCCAAAATAGTCACATTCTGAGGTACTAGGGGGTAGGGCTTCATGTGAATTTGGGAGAAGACAGAATTCAGCCCCTAACAGGAGGCAAAGCAGAATCATGGTAGGGATTGAAAAGGGAAGAGACCCTCTGGAGAAGACAAGTCACTAAGTCGATAAGGAGAAAGGCAGGGGTGGGTGGGGGAGTAGAGAGGCAGTTGAAAGATATGATTTTGAGTTTATCTAATCAGTTCTGTTCACAAGGGAGGTAACTAGTTATGAAAGACTGCTAGAGGCTTAGGTAGTAGCCGCTTGACCTCTGTCTGGCAGCCAGGGTACTGGGGTACAAAGTCATCAGCCCCTTTGTGCAAAGCCAAGGCATATATTCTGTCCTCAGACCCAGGTTCTATGAAAAGCCACCTCCACTAGCCTGGGAATTCCATAAGTGGAGAACATGTGTGGTTCTCGCTTTTGCCCCCACACATTGCCTAGTGGCCTGCTCCCTAACTATGTGTCAAACAAATAAATGAGCAAGATATTATCTGAAAGGGAATGACAGTCTTTTTATCACTTCTGTGCCACAAGAGGGCAGCAAACAGTAAAACATCTGACGGTTTCAGTAGCTCAAAGAGGAGGTAATTTATCTTGACTCTGGATCAGAACAGTCTGCTCAGAAAACTTGGAACCAGAAGAGGATTCCTGACCTTCATTTTTATCTAAATAGTACGATTTATTTTAGAGCAGAATTGTCCAAAACACAAATGCTAGCAAATGCCCCTCAAGACCCGTCTGAATCATCAGCTGAAGCCCAGTGTGCACCCAGCCCGCTGCTGGATGCAGGATCCCAAGGTGAGCAAGGCCAGGCAGCCCAGCCCCTCCCTCGGTTGCTCCTTCTAGCCAGGAAGACAGATAAATTGTAATTCGGCCTATGCCCGCCATAATGGTATAACAAGGAGCACATGATGGGCCAGAGCCAAGGGCAAGTGTCCACCCAAGCAGGAGATGCTGGAGTCAGCCCCCTATGCTGAGCTGCAGGGACGAGTCCCAGCTAAGGAAAGGCCTTAACCTTGTAGCTGTTGCACAATAAACATGTTTTTAAAATAATGTCCTTTCTAGACATTCCTCTCTAGCATGAGAGATTATAAACTCTGAATGCAAGGAAAGGTGGAATCGGGTGACATCATCCTTTTTCAATGTCCCTGTCATCAGAATGGGGATGTGTGGGAAAGCTGCTGGGGGACACTGTCATTCTTCCAGCCCATACCTTCTCTACACTTCTCCCATCAGCTGCATCTTTGCCCAAAACCATCACTGAGTGTGGATTTCATAGCTATGTTGAAGGAACCAGGAAGAGCCACCATGGAGCTTGCCCAGCTCAGACAAGTGCAGGTGTCCTCTCTCTCCTCTCTGCATAGGTGTAGGCATGGCCCAGAAAGGAATGGGGGCTGGGCTGAAGGACAGGCAGAAACAGGTCTGGGAACGGGATTGGGAGGAAGTTGGGCCTGTAACACAGTAGGATTGGGGTTGGAGCGGGTGTGGTGTGGGTGCCCATTAGTGGCTACATTCAAAGTATAAATACCATGAAATGGGAATGCAGCCATTCTACCTTACCCCTCCCCACATATGTGCACTCAAAGAGAGTTGAGCCATGGTCACAGGTAGCACAACTCTCCTGAGAAGGTAAAAGTGTGCCAGGGAGGCGCAGGGGTTATTCTACCCTCTAGACAGATGGAAATATAAGGCTGAGAAATTGGAGTGTCCCCCAGGGCATTATTCCACGCAGGTTAAATTGAGGTTTGTCCCAACCTCCCTATTCTCAAATCCTATGGCTCTTAGCCCTGATATGACTATCCTTGCCATACCCTCATGGCAGCCAACATCCTCCCAGATCCAGGAAAGCCCAAGAGCATTCCAGGGAGAAGCAGGAAAAACCAGAACATTTTAGCAATTTTATCCTTCAAATTCTGGGGCTTTCCAATCCAGTGTTAAAATGAAGTTGGATTTTCAGTGAAAGGGTCAGGCATGGACTGGTTGACAGAAAACTAAGCTGGAATAATTTTTTTTTTAATTGCTGATCTTCTCAGAGTTGACTCTTGTGCTATGCAATTATCAGCACTCTCTGGATTCTGTGCAGAACTCAGATGGAGGTTTGGGTTCTACTCAAGGCTGGGAGCCAGGAAGAAAAGAAGTTGGGTCTTCCCATTGTCAGACTGAGGCTTCTCCCCTTAGTGGCCACCACCTAATGCCTGGGTTAGATTGTTCAGTTGCAGGATAGCAATTTTTTACTAAACATTTTTAAGTTAAAAAAAAAAAATTTAATACAACAAAAGCAGTGTATGTGTAGGAGTTGTGAAAAAATAAATTTTAAAATAATGAAAATTTTAAAATACGTGTGAGAAAACAGATAAATTTTAAAAAAGGAAGTAATTTTCCATCACCCAGTAAATATCACTATTGATACCTTATTGTATATTCTTCTAGATGTTTTTTCTAAGCATATTTTTTTCCAAAATGATACCATATCATTCATACTTTGTGTAACTTTTTTTCAGTTAAAATTCTCCACCTTTCCATGTCAATAAACTTTCATCTTATGTAATAATCAATATTCAAGTTTCCCCAGTTTTCTCAAAAAATGTCCCTTATAGCAGGTTTGTCCCAATCCTGTGCCTTTTTACTTGGCACTGACTTTTTGGGTGCCCCGTGTTGTCGCACCAGGCAGACCATCTCAGACAGAAGTGTCAGCATCCCTTTTGCTGCAGAAGCCAGGCAGTGCTGAGCTGTGGGATGGGACTAGGCAGAAGGTCTGCAAAGGGAGACGTGGGTTGTGGCCAAAGCACAAGGTCCCACCCTGCACAGCTACCCAGGGAGGACGGGCCACCCCGTTCCTCCTCACAGCTTCCTCTGGCCACCTGTCCCCCAGGTCACTCAGCACACAGTGTATATTTACTCCTCCCCAGCTCACCTCACCTCCGACCTTCCCAAGGGCCTGCCCCCACAGTGAGCAAGAGCTACCCCAAGTGCCTCCTGGGCAAAGGGTAGTTTTCAGAAGTATTGACAAATTAGTCCAGGTGGACTCCACTCACACAAGGTCCAGGGATATTTACCATGGGCTAAGAATCCTGTGGTTCCCTTGCTTTCCCGAACAACATTCCACGGCCTACCCCTGCAGATCGCTGGGGATTTGAACCCCGAACACCCCCAATATTCTATTCAGACACCGAGTATTAATCTTTTTAAAAGAAAGTCCAAGCCAGTTCCTCCGTCCATTCCCTCTGTGGTGGCCTCCCTGGCAAGGGGCTGCATTTTACTTGAGAGAAAAGGTACCAACAGTGCTTCCTGTCTCTAACCACCACGGCTATTGCCCTACCACCCCCTCCCCAACCTGGCCAGGTCTGTGGTGGCCTCCCTGGCAAGGGGCTGCATTTTACTTGAGAGAAAAGGTACCAAGAGTGCTTCCTGTCTCTAACCACCACGGCTATTGCCCTACCACCCCCTCCCCAACCTGGCCAGGCCCCTGACCAAGGTCTACCTGCAGGGGGCTCAGACTGAGAAGGCACTGCACTGGTGTCCTGCCAATGTGCGCAGAATTTTCCAGGCTCCTCCAAACCCAGCCCTGCCCAGGGCCAGCTCCCAAGCCCCAGGAGAGCCACCCATGAGGCATATCACAGGCAGGACCAGGACTGGGCCATTTGGCTGCCTTTCTGGCCCTGCCATGGTGCTGAGACCTTGGGCCCCCACGCCACATATGGCCCAGCTTCTGAGCACATCTTGGCATCAAGGCTTCCCATGGGGGCCGCATGGGCGGTAGCTGGACCTGTGCTCAGAAATGAAGACTGAAGAATGAGGAAACCCCACCTCTTTCCTTGGACTCTGCACCACCACAGCCAGTCCATCTGTCCCCTCCCAGGAGCTCCATCCCACCCACCCTGAAGGATTAGGTCAAGAGCCTCCAGGGGCTCCTACTGCTGACTGTGTCAAATCTAAACCTCTCAAGGCCCGGCTCCACCAGCGGGGTGCCCCACTGCCCCCAGGATGTGAGTAGCCCCTTCATACACCCAGTTCCTGCTTCAGCAGTGCCTTCCTTCCCTCCGAGGTGTTGAAGGAGTGAAGAACAGTACCCCTCTCAGAGGATCGATTAGCTAATAGGGGAAATTCTTAGAGGTTTGTGTGGCACAGAGTAAGCGCTCAGAAGTGTTATCTGTTATCACTGTTATCATGTGTCTTGTTCCCAACCCACACTGACCAGAGTGAGCCCTTCCCTTTCCGAGCCCCTGTCACTCTTCAGGGTCACCAGCCAGCAACTTCTAAAATGGGCCTCTGTTCCATTGACCCAAAAGTCGCTATCATCACTTTGGACATGTGGGCCGGGTGCTCAGCCAGCAGTGCCTGCTGTTCCCGTGTGGGGCAGGGCCCCTGGGCAGAGCCCCACCCTCCCTGGTGCCAACACAAAGAGAGTTCCAGTTTCATATTGTATGGCTTACAAAACACTTTCACATCCATTCCTGCTTTGTGGAGTAGTCAAGGCAGAAATAATCATTCCCATTTTCCAGATGGGGCCCTGGATGCTCAGTGCCATTGAGTGCCTTACCCAGGTCACACAGCTAGTGAGTGGCCGAGTTAGGCTTCCAGTCCGGCTCTGCTTGAAACCAAGCCCGGTGCTTTTTCCGCAGCACTGAGCTGGGTCATGACCAGTTAAGTGCATCATCTTCCTTCTGAAAAGAAGCTCAGATGCCAAAGGAATTAGAGACAGCCACACAATGAAAACCAGACGCCCAGCCCCGTGTCTCTGGATCAGCTCCCAGGAAAGGGAGGACAGCTGACTGATATGTGGCCCCTGCGGCCCACCCTGCCCATGAGCTCAGCTCCTGGCAGAAAGCGCTCCTCACTAAGGAAAGCCTGGGGAGCCCCCTGGGCCTAGGAAAGCCTCTCAACAGAGCTGGGGCTGCTTAACTCCGGAGTCAGCACAAGGACTGTCTGAGGCCAGCCATGCTGCCACTAGCCCTCTCTAACCTTAACCCTACAGACAAGGCGCTGTGCCCATTTTTCAGATGAGAAAGCTGAGGCTTGGAGAGATGTGACTTCCCAAGCTAGCTAGTGGGGACACCAGGCTGTGGGCCTGTGTCTGTGGGATCCACCTTCAGGCCAGCCTGCAGGTGTGACCCCCTGCCCTGACCAGGTTCATGTAACTACCTTGAGGGCAGGGACCACACCTTCCTTGTAGCCCAGTAAATATTCTTGAAATGAAAGAACGAATTGCTTGTCCTGAGAAAGGCTGGATTATATGTAACCCAACTCACCCCGAGACCTGGGAAACACAGCCAGCCCTGACCACCACCCCCTCCAACTCCATAGCCCACAGGCAGGGCCCACCAGTTCACTGGGTCAGGACTCCCTCTGCCCTCGCTCCCTTCCTTACCCTTGGGGGAGAGAAGTGCTCTGTGGTAGGGTCTCCAGCAATAGGATGGTGAGGAGCGGAGGACAGAATGGGGCAAGAGGGTACACACCTAGGGGGCCTCAAGTCACTGGCCCAGCCACGGGAGATCCCCTGTTGGGAGCCATTCTCTAGCTGACACCAACGCCTACACCCACACTATATGGAAGGTCTATGTGGCTGAGGGCAGAGCCAGGGCAGGCAGTGGCTGGACCCACGCCTGGAGGGAGCCTGGGTGCGGGATCCAAGTTCATGAGCCCTGGCAGAGGGATCATTCACGTTCATTTAACAAACATAACAATAGCCATTGCCACAAAGCAGAAATAACAATGAAACCAAACCCCACTGCAATCCCAACCCTCCCTCCAGTGTGGTGCAGGCCAGCGAGAGCTCAGAGCACGCAGAGCTTCTAAAAGATTCAGTGAACTGAACATCACAGCGGGCACCTGGCTGTGCCCACCTCCCCACCCCCAACAAACCCTGCTCTCCACCCACCAGTCACTGGATGCACTTCTTCCCTTCCACGCCCCGCCACACCCCACCCCGCCTCCCCACGGAGGAGGAGCCTGCCCTTGACCCCACTAACACTTTTGTAGTGTCCCATGACCTACCAAGTTAAACCCAAAAGCCCCTTTGGTTCTGTGTGGACTGGCCCTGCCCTGAGGTCTTGAGCCACATCAAGCACACAGCACCCCGGATGCTCTGCAGGGGCCATGCTGGCTTCTCGTGTGTGCCCTGCTCCCTGCAGCCACCAAGCTCCACACACTATTCCTCTGCCACAGTGCTCCTTCCACTCCTCTTCACTGGACCACACCTGCCAATCTCTCAGAGCTCTTCAAGGGACACAGCACTCAGGGATCCTCCTTCACGGAAACTGTCACCACCGCAATGAGCATCTGCCTCCCACACTGGATGGTGACCCCAGTGCCAGCACCAGACCCAGCACATAGCAGGGCCTTAGCCGTGTGTGCGGGGTGGAAGAGCAGCGGCGGGAGGCGCCGGCCTCTCCCAGCTCTGACCTTGCTTCCTCCACAAGGTCTACCCCAGCCCCCGCCAGACCCAGCTCAGACACCTCCTCCAGGAAGCCCTCTGAAGCCACCCAGTTGTATTTTCCTCCTCGAAGCAATTCTTAGGGGACTTCCTGTGAACTATGGTCACCGTTGTTCAGCTGTCTTCCCATGGAACTGGGAAATCCAGAGGCAGCACCAAGGCCCTGGCCCAACCAACCACACTCCTTTCCCCACACCACCTGCCCTTGGCCCCTCCAGCCTGGCCGCTCTGGGACGCTTTGACTTCCTCCCATCACTTAATGAACTCTGACAGCTCCTCTGATACGGAGGACTGGTGGCCTTCATTAGCTCCAAGTTACAGATAAGACCTATGAGGAGAAAGGGCTCAAAGATCCACTTATCCTAAACATCCACACACTTGGCACTGTGTAGTCTGCTGAGGGGCAGAGTCCCAGAAGTGGCCAACCTTAGGCGTGGACCTTTCCACATAAAGGTCCACCCCTCCAGAAGAGAGAAAGAGAGAAAGAGAGGACTTAATTACTTCAGTCAGGATCGTATTTCGAAGCTCACTCCTTAGTAGCTTGGACTACGAGGTGACATTTAATAGTCGCGTTCTATTTGCCAAAGTTCTATCAGTCCCTCCCTAGCGCATGATCTCCTTTTCCTTCAGAATTTCCATATCTGATTCTATGTAGCCAACCTTTATTGGCAAAAATAATACAATAAAGGATGGTCCCCAGGAAGGGGACCAAAGGGGCAGGTGGTTGGCATGGCAGGGAAGAAGGGCCGGAATTCAATTCAATCCCATCCAGCACTGGTCGTTGAGGCTCACGGCGTGCTCAGGTTCTGCAAACAGCAAGGAGGACCCACAGGCTCTATGGGAATTCAGCTCGCTTTGGTCACAGCAGACACCAGGGACCAGGGCTGCAGGTGCGGGGAGAGATAGACTCCACAAAGTGGCTGTAGACTGTGGGTTGGGGGGCAGGCTAGGATATAAACCCTGGCTCCTCTACTTGCTGACTGCAAGAGTTTAGGCAACTTTCCAAGCCTCCATTTCTCCATCTGTAAAATGGGGACAGGAATAGCACCTGCCTCGGAGGACTGTTGTGAATGAGACCACACTGAGCACAATGCCTGGCAGGGTGTAGGTGTTGGTTATTGTTGCTGCGGTCATGGCAAACAACATATTCTCCCAGAAAGGGTGAGAGGGGCTTTGCAGAAGGTTGCCTTCAGGCTGGGTCCTGAAGGTAAGAAGGATTTTAGCAGGTGGCAATGGGGATGGAAGTTAGGTGTGAGCAGAGGGGTGAGGTAACACTGCTGAGTGAGTCTCAGGAGATTGGAGAAGCCAGGTTCCAGGAGTGGCAGTGGTACAGCCGCTGTCACAGCAAACCCTGGGAATTTGGCATGTGCCAGGCACTGCTGAGTACTGTACACACACACACACACACGCACACACACCACCCCCCACAACTGTCACAGCAAACCCCGGGAATTTGGCATGTGCCAGGCACTGCTGAGTACTGTACACACACACACACGCACACACACCACCCCCCACAAGTGCTCACAAACCACCTGGAGAGGACGCTGTCACAGCAAACCCTGGGAATTTGGCATGTGCCAGGCACTGCTGAGTACTGTACACACACACACACACACGCACACACACCACCCCCCACAAGTGCTCACAAACCACCTGGAGAGGAGGCTGCAGGGTGAAAGGCTCGGAACCCCGTTCATTTATTCCATACATGTTTAACAAGCACCCACCATGTAGCTAGGCCCGGGAGAGTCAAAGGTGAGCATGGAACTTACAGTCTACAGGGGAGACAGATAACACACAAGGTCATTTCAGATGGTGACCAAGGTGAAGAAAAGAAAGACAGATCCTGGGATCCAGAGTGACAGGGGAGGGTGGCCCATGGTCATCAGGGAAGATTTATCTACAGAGGGGACAGAGGAGTTGACACTTTGATGACGAGAAGATGCAATCAGGAATTGATGTCCAGGCAGAAGGAAAGCAAGTGCAAAGGCCCAGAGGTGGCTGGAGCTCAGTGTGCCCTGGAAGTAAGGAGGCCAGTGCAGCCATGGGGCGCTGGGGGTGACACAAGATAAGGCTAACAGGTGGGGACAGGTTACTCAGGGTCTTGAGTTTTATTTTAAGTGTTGTGGGAAGCCAAGAAGGGTTTATACAGAGAAGTGACATGATCTGACTTAAATTTTTAAAAGATCACTCTGGCACTGTGGAAAGAATGGACTTCAGGGGAGCAGCGTGGACGGCAACCCTGGACTTGGACGTGAACCCCACGCTGAGTCAGAGGCCCAAGAAGGCAGCCCCCACACTTCCTGTCCCCAGGGAACCCTGAAAGGCACCCCCAGGCCAGGCCACATATCTGGCACAGGCCTCTCCTGGGCCACTGTGGACCAGGTTGCTTACAATTGTCCCCTGCCTGACCAAGACACCTCCATTTCCAGCCTCTGGGACTAAGGGATGCATGTTCTCTAGTTAAGATACTTCCTGGCATTATGAATCCACCCGGGAGAGACCCACCAGTGACTTTAGAGGAAAGTACATTACAGCCAGCAGTGGTGTTTTTTTAGCACATTTACAGGCCGCGTAGCTCCATTAAGTTCAGAGCATAAGTGCATATGTTGGGTGTACTTAGAGCTAAGCAGTAAATGTCAGGGACAGTGTTCAGAACAACAGAAAGATTCCTGGGCTGAGCACCCAGGACCCGGGTATGAATCCTATCTCTGCCCCCAGCTCTCTGTGCAACCTCTGACAAATGACAGCTCCTCCCTGGGCCTGAGATCTCTGCTCCGGAACACAGAGGGTGGAGTAGATGTTCCCTAATGCCCTTCCAGGCCCTTCCAGATCACGGACTCGAGTCTAGGGTTCCCAGGAGTTCAAATTTGGGGCAGGCCAGAGGCAGCTGCCAAGAACCACATGACCCCGTCCACTTGAGGTGGGGAATTTTTGAAACATTAACACATATTATTTTTCCTCTTGTTTTCCTTTCCTCTCTTAGCTCTTCCCCTGATCAGGGAGGCAGAGGCGGCCCCAGAAAAGGGCTATGATAAAGGCAGGGGAGTCTTTTCCTGGACTTATGGTTCAAAACCCTAGGTCTTTGGAGGAACGGAAGGGCCTCCGGGCACTGGTTTGGTATAACAGCCAGGTTTCCAAAGCCCCCACCGCACCCCCAGACAAGAAAAGGATCCCCAGGGCAGCCAGGAAGTAAAGAGCAAGTGTCAGTCTGTGTTACTGGTCCCTGCTGAGACCTGTGGTCTTCCCTCCACTCCAGGAGCGGGCAGTAAAAGGATCTAAAACAATAGGACCCACTGAAAGTCAGCCTGATTTTTATCATCACCAACAATTCTAAACAATGTCAGTGATGAAACACCCCTACCTGAAGAATTCCCCTAAGTTCTAACTATTTGCTGCAGTTACTGTTGAGTTTTAATATTATTATTATATATGCAAGCTCCAAATGAGCGCTTGTTTATTTTTAAATAAACATATTTCACGTGGAAATTATTTCTAAGAAATCCCAGTTAGACAGGTGGTCCCCAATTTAAGAATTGTTATATCTTTATGGGTACAATGTGATGTCTGCGTGTTTATTTTTAAATAAACATATTTCACGTGGAAATTATTTCTAAGAAATCCAAGTTAGACAGGTGGTCCCCAATTTAAGAATTGTTATATCTTTATGGGTACAATGTGATGTCTTGATGTTTGTATACGTGGTAGGAAGATTCAGTGGAGCTAATCGGCGTACCCAGCACCTCATCTGCTTATTTCCTTTTGTCCAACACGTTTGTTTCACAAGTGAGTTCATGAAGGTTTGGAATCCTTGGAGCTGGTTTCAGACTCAGTTCTGGTCTCCACCTTCTCCTGGACGCTGCATATGTCTGTGTTTAAACAATAGACTCAAAATAAATGACAAAAGCACCGTGACTGTAAAGACCGAGAAAGAGAACTTTAGTTGCATCAGTTCTGTCTCCCTCTAAAAGACCACTGGACGTTTAGAGTTGAAATGTATTAGATCTTTAGATGTATTAAATCTTTAGAGTTGAAATGTATTCTTTTTCAACTAATGTATTAAATCTTTAGAGTTGAAATGTATTCTTTTTCAACTATTTGTTTTAGCACTAAAGAGCAATTCAAAGAATAAAACATTACATCGGTGGTATAACTTAGTTGCCTAAATTTTACATTTTACAGGTATTTGTTTTATTTTATTTTTATTTTTTTTATTTTTTTCCTTTTTGTCTTTTTTACTGACCGGTAAGGGGATCGCAACCCTCGGTGTCACGCCCGTACCGGGGACCAGCAACGGGATCGCAACCCTCGGTGTTGCACCCGCACCGCGCTCAGCCACTGAGCAGGAACCGGTCTCCACATGGGATCCAAACCCTCGGCGGGAGCACCGCCACACTCCCAAGCGGCGCACTCTCCAGTGCGCCACCGGGCCAGCCCTACAGGTATTTGTTTTATAAAAATTCACTTTTAGGTTGCTGGATAATCATTTACGTAAAACATTAATATACCAGACTATAACCAAAGGATCAAAGTCCAGTTAAGTAAATATACAAACTACTGAATAAACAGTTGTGTTTTCAGGTGTGAATATTTATATGTGCTCTAATATTTATTTAATTGTTTATATATATATATGTATGTGTGTGTGTATGTATGTACGTATATACACACACACATAAGTCTTAGTTCATTTGGGCTGCTATAACAAAAATACCATAGACTGGTTGGCTTAAACAACAAACATTTATTTCTTACAGTTCTGGAGGCTGGAAGTCCAAGATCAAAGTGCCAGCAGATTCAGTGTCTGCTGAGAGCCTGCTTCCTGGTTCATAGACAGCGGCTTCTAGCTGTGTCCTCACATGGTAGAAAAAGCTCTCTGGGGTCCCTTTTATAAGAACGCTAATCCCATTTTTGAGGGCCCCACCCTCATGACCTAATCACCACCTATGATATTATGATATGTGTTTTTTTGGTTTTCATCCATGGTTCCTGGCTTGTTCCAACCTTCTGTCCTAAAGGTGGCAATAAAGAAATTCTCTGACCTACCTCCTCTGATTGAAAGTCATAAGACCCTCATTTCAGGAGGGGTCCTGCTCGGAAGGGAGGAAGTCTGCACAGAGAGGCCAAGAAGAATCTGAACAGACAGGCCTTGCTGGGTTTCCACTCAGTCTATCAGCATGAGATCATACCCTTTTCGTCCAGTCGCATTGCTACACTGTTGTCCATGCTTCAGTCATGCCTATGAAATGAAGCTTCCATTAAAATTCAAGAGCACAGGGTTCAGGAAGCTTCCCAATAACTGAACACGTGGAGCTGGCTGGAGGGTGGTGCACCCGGGGAGGACACGGAAGCTGCATGCCCCTTCCCCACACCTCGCCCTGTGTATCTCTTCATCTGTGTCCTTTGTAATAAATCGGTCCATGTAAGTAAGTGTTTCCCTGAGTTCTGTGAGCCTCTCAGCAAACTAATCCAACCCGAGGAGGGGGTTGGGGAACCCCGAATAGCTGGCCGGTCAGCAGTTCCAGGGGCCTGGGCTTATGACTGGCAGCTGAGGTAGGGGCGCAGTCTTGGGGACTAAGCCCTCAACCTGTGGGTTCTGACACTATCTCACAGGTAGATAGAGTTGGAATTGAATTGAATTAGAGGACACCCGCTGGTGTCCATGGCAGAATTGCTGGCTTGCTTGCTGGTGGGGAGAAATCCCCACACGTTTGGTCACAGAAGTCTGTCTGTTACTGAGCACTAGTACAGGAAAACATGGTTTGTGTTTTTCCTCCCACCTCCCAAAGGCCCCTCCTCCTAATATAAGAACACTACTTTGGGGGTTAGGATTTCAGCATATGAATTTAGGGGTGACACAAACAGTCTATAACTACATATATTTCAATAAAAGAAAATAATCTCAATTAATAAATAAATAAGTGAAATTGATCACTGCATTATTTTCTGGCCTTTATTCTCATTTCATTTCACCATTATTACTGAGAATAATTTTTGTGGTCTAGTGTCGGGGGGGTGTTAAAAAATGGTCCTCTCAAGTTTGCCAAGTAAGCCACAGGACAGGCCAAGCCTTAGTGGGCTGGCAGAGTCCCCAGATAGGTTTGAAGACTCTGAAAACAGAGCACAGAACCCCCTAGAAGAAATGCGAGCGATGCGTTGGGGTGGCAGGTCATGTCACAGCAGTCTTCCCAGGCCCTGGCATGGCATGGGCGCAGCAAGACTCATGTGCACCCAGCAGTGCCCCCAGTGGGACAGAGAAAGCCAGTGAGCTGGAGGCCTGCAGATGGTGCTGAGGGAGGCTCAGGGGGAGGCCACATAATGGATGGACAAGGACAAGGAAAGGGCTGGTGACAGGTGACATCAAGCACTAGGTGCCCTCACCACCAGAAATCCTGCCAATGCCAAGCCCCCAGAAGTCAGGCACAACCCTGGGAAGGGGGACCCCCAAGACTAAGTTTCCATCCCCTTAGCAGAATGAAGGCTTGAGATTGAGATTACATTTTATTTTAGTTACATTAGTTATTATATAAATGATACCATATATTATGTCACATGTAATATGCAACATATTATATATGTGGATAAGTAATAAACTATTACATATGTATTATATATTAAAATATGTAAATATAAAAATAAAATATACCTATATTAGTTATAAAAATAAACAGAAAAACAGATAGATAGGTAGGTAGATTGATTGATAGATAAAGGGAAGTTCTATTTCATCTTGTGAACACCTGCATTTGAGGACCCTGAATCACCTCGTATACCTGGATGAACCAAAAGTGACAAGATGCCCAGATGGGACAGCATCAGCAACTGGCAGACCAAGAAGGGCCAGGGGCTCACCAGGCTCCTCTGAGTGGAGCCTCACCAAACCTCAGACGAACAGGGCCAGAAAGAGCCAAGGTCATCTCCTCCATCCCTCCCTGTGCGTGGCAGGCAACTGCGGCCCTGCAAAGCCATCAGGCCATGCAGTGACAGAACTGTGCAAACCACACGGTCAGGACAGAAGGGACTCAGCGGTGACCTGCCAAATCCATGAATGGGAACAAGTTCAGGGCAGGGAGGTGGGAGAAGGCAGAGAGGCATGAGGGCAGGACAGGGGTGACTCACCCACAGAACAAAGAACCTGCAGAAGTAAGCAATAGAGCGAGCAAGCGTCCCAGGAAAGGTCAATAAGTGAATCGTGTCATTCTGCTGTCAGCCCTTAAATCTGCTGCCCAAATCCCCAGAGTCGGCCTCGGCCTGTGAAACGGAGGGGAACCAGTCTCCACCCTGCAGAACAGGGATTTCCATCAGCTTGGTTGTCCCCACCCCTCGGAGGGAGCTTATCCCAGAGCAAAGAACATGCTGGTTCTGCTGCCGCCCACACCATGGTAAGGCACATCCCCAGCTCTCACCCCCACTCCACCCTCCCAGCCCCCAACTTTCAGCTCAATTCCATCCACCTGGCTGAGCCAAGAAAGTGCCCAGATCCCCAGCAGGTTGAAGCCTGCCCTTTCCCTCCCCAAAATTCTTGGGCTCTGTCCATCTCAGAAAGAGTGAAAGCCGAGTCACTTTGTGCCTGCATACAACTCATGGCTGGGGGTGGTGTGAACCCACAGGATGCCACCCGATGCCACCAAGACACACATGTGCTGAGAAGAATTAACATGTCTGCAGACTCTCAAAATGCTGCTACACTCCCCTCCCCAGGTAGTGGGCTGAGTGACAAGTTGGGAAAATGACCAAGACCCCTGTGGAAAATCAGAACAGTTGACAACCCCACTCCCCTGCCTCTGACACCTCCCAATCCTGCCCAGCCCTGACATATCATCACCAACTACCCCTCTGCAGTGGGAACAGTGGGCTTCCAGGCTTGGGAGAGCCAACACAAGTGAAAGGTGGTGGCCGGTCTAATCCAGGCATCACTCCTACAGAAAGAGCCTGGGGCAGAAGGAGGCACAGACGTTGCCGTGTGGTTTGTGATGGCATAAATAGCTATCCGGAAATAAGAAATAATGCAAGTGTCTGTCAATAAGGTAAATTAAATTATATTACAGTCATGCAAAGAGATATTCTGCAGCATGAAAAAAAATCAAATGTATCTATAAGTGCCAAGGTTTTGAAAGAGATCCAAAACATACTGTTAAGTAGGAAAAGCAAGATACAGAACCATATGTATAGAATGATACCATTACGTGCTGGTCATTCTGTATTTGATGTTCACCCACCCACACATCTCCACCTTTAGAGGCCAACCTCTGAGGCCTACCTCTGACTGAATGCCAGGTGGGCTAGGCCAGTGGGAAAGGCTCCGGCCACAGATCAGAGGACAGGACAAGAGGAAGTGGGGGTATTCCTTCGCTCTGACCCCTCCCTGCCCCGGGGGCCTTTCTCCTGGTGGCTTGTTCTGCTATGGCCACAGCCACAGGCACTGGGAGAGCAGGACATGGGGCATCTTGGTTTTAACGTTCCCACTCCATATCATAGCCGATGCATTAAAATATACCCACTCCTCACAGTAGGCATAATGCTGTCTATACGCTTTTTGAAGGGACTCGTATAAAGTTAATAATTCTGATCCTAGAAATACATTATACATTTGGTTCATACAATTTACACTTTATTGCATCTACATACAACTCTGCGATAGCTGGACTGCATTGTAGTTAACTGGTTGAAATAATGTTACCTACACATAAATATTCATTAATTACAATTTTGGGATTTTCTTTATATATTTGGAGCCGGAAGATGCATGACAATTTTCTAGGCTGTCTAAAAGCTCACAGGCCCTAGGCATCATGGCTGGTGGACCAAACACCTGGAATGTCCAGAAATTGCCAGGACCCTCCTGGGAGGTCCCTGGGTCAATACAGGGGTCTGCCCAAGGAGCCACTAAACAAGAGAATGCACCAAACCCACAAAGAAAATCTGCTCTGCTTGGGAGCTATTTCCTGAGCAATCACAAGCCGGATGCCCAGGGTGGAGGAAGGAGACTAACCTCTGCAGTTTGCCCTGAGAGCTGACCCTGCGAGCTGACCCCAGGAGGTGACCTGAGCGTATGGCTGGACTCCAGCAGCCCAGCCAGATGGATAGGCTCAGAATGGCCTGCCCAGGGCCTCCAACTCATTTTCTGGGCCATGCCGGGACTTGTAGCAAGCCAGCTGCCAGCACGGGCTACACCCCAGCTTCCTGCCTATCAAGATATGCCAAGCTCTGATCCCAGCGATCAATATCTGGTCTCAGTCAATACCTTCTGGAACCGTGGGCTGGGGGCTGTTGCTGGCCCAGCCCCTCCCACCCACCATTGCCATCGGACCTCTAAAGTGGGGACCTGGGCAAGGCTCCCGAGGGGCACTGGACGTGGCTCAACCACCTGGCACCCACATGCATACCCACACATACCCTTGCAGGGGGTAGGCACCAGCAGACCTTACTGTCCAAATACCTAGGTGAGGATTCCAGTCCCTTTGGCACCCTCCCACCCTCAGGCTCTGGGCAAGGCTCTTTCCCTGCTCCTTTCTGGAAGGCCAGAGCCAGGTGCAAGGGGCTCACACCACCTCAGCTGGAGCCCAGGAAAGGGGTGGGCTCAGAGCAGGCTCCCCCGCCACTTCCCCAGCTGTGGCTGGGCCTCCCTCGAGGCTCCAGCAACCCAGGGGTCAGGGCTTCCCCAGAGCCAGGCACAGCCAACACTGGGCTTGAGGGGGGTGGAGGGATTGGCAGGAGCCATGCTAATTCACTGCCATCCCCACAGTGCTGACAAGCAAGTGGCTTGCCTCCCCCAGAACAGTTTGTCTTTGCACAGTGACCAGGTAATTGCCCATGTGTAGCCAGAAACAATGGCTCCCAGGCTTCACATGTGCTAAGGTGGGCTCGAGGGTTCTGCAACAAGCAGGACTCGGGGGGGGCGGTTCAAGGATGTGAGAATCGGTGCTGGGGTTCAAGGAGCTCTGCCCTCTGAGCCTTGATTAACACTTTTTGCCACTCTGTCCCAAGGGCCAGGTCAGAGAAGCAGGAGCTTTGCAGGCTCANTCCCCAGCTGTGGCTGGGCCTCCCTCGAGGCTCCAGCAACCCACGGGTCAGGGCTTCCCCAGAGCCAGGCACAGCCAACACAGGGCTTGAGGGGGGTGGAGGGATTGGCAGGAGCCATGCTGATTCACTGCCATCCCCACAGTGCTGACAAGCAAGTGGCTTGCCTCCCCCAGAACAGTTTGTCTTTGCACAGTGACCAGGTAATTGCCCATGTGTAGCCAGAAACAATGGCTCCCAGGCTTCACATGTGCTAAGGTGGGCTCGAGGGTTCTGCAACAAGCAGGACTCGGGGGGGGGGCGGTTCAAGGATGTGAGAATCGGTGCTGGGGTTCAAGGAGCTCTGCCCTCTGAGCCTTGATTAACACTTTTTGCCACTCTGTCCCAAGGGCCAGGTCAGAGAAGCAGGAGCTTTGCAGGCTCCTGGGGCAGGGGCAGGAAACACCCACCACCGCCAAGCAGGGCTTTCCCAGGGGCCAGCATGGAAGAGCCTGTCTGGGACACCCGGTTGTGGCTGTCAAGGTCCCACCCAGAACAGGACAAATCTCTAGCCTCACACTGGAAGGTTGGTGCCCACCAGCAGGGCCTGGGAACAGCAGGGCCCCCTCCGACCCTCCTAACCAGCAGGAGAGAAGCCGAGGCACAGAGCCTGCTCTCCAGAATCCAGCCACACTTCCCAGCTCAGCATCACAGCCCCACCACCAGCCCAGTCCCGGGTGCCTCTGCGCATTTGCACAGAAGCAGGACCACACCCACATCCTCTCCTGAGCCTGGGCCCCCCTCATGCAGCTTCCACCTCCTGGCATATCCCTCACTTCACCCCCAACCACCAGCACTGCCCACCCGCCAGAAGCCAGCTCAGATGCTGGCCATGCACGTGCCCTCTCTCCTCTGCCTGCCGCCTCCCTTGGGACAGTGCCTTCCCACTCCCAGAGCTCTGCTTCCCTCTGGCTTCCATCTACCCACATGGCACTGCAGGTGGCTGCACCATCTCTGTCACTTCCCCTAGATAAGTTCCTCTTAGACCCAGGAGCCAGCTATCCTGGCCCCAGGAACTTGAACCGTGCAGCAGAAGCAAGTGAATAGAGTCTGAGGCTACGGCTCATGAGGCTGGGAGACCCAAGGGTCCCTGCTACCATGGCGTGGCTGCAGCCCTGGCCAGGCCAGCCACTGGCCTGCAGAGGGACCCACTAGCAGCAGCACTGGAAGGGCTTTACAATGGCTCAGGTGGTCCAGCTCACTGTTCTTGCCAAAATCAGTACCATCAGCCACACCTTTCCACAGGGGGTGGGAAGTCCTTAGAGATGGGTTGGCCTCAAGAGGCCAGATAATAGGACCACAGAATCAAACCCAGATGGAGAAAAGCACTTAAAATCATGGGTTTGTTTGCCTGTTGGGTTTTTTTTTTAAATAATGAATGACGTTTTATTTTCATTCTTCAGTGGGTTTCGTGTCTCTTAGATAAATGGCCCTCCAAATAAACGCAGTGGCATAACTATCCTCAATTTGTGATAGTCCCAAGACAAGCGAAATAATCAGACTAAAGCTTCAGGACCCTGATGTGGTTCCCAGATCCAATGGTCCCAGAGAAAGCTGGGTGAGATTGAGAAGGCTCAGGATGAAAGACTGACAGGTCTGAAAGGGCCCTTGGAGAACACCAAGAGGAAGGCACAGTCTTCTCCCAAGAGCACGGACTTGATGACGGACGTGGGGCTGGGTCAAGAAGACCCAAGAGACATTGAGGTTGCAAAGACATGCATCCAGGTTATGTGACCAGTTGTGTGGTGAGGCTGTTCACTGAGATACGCAGTCCTGGGAAAAGGTGTGCTATGCTTAGGAGCAAAGATCATGCATTTGACTTTGGACATAGTGAGTTTGAAAACCTTTGAAAATTGTACATGAAGATGTCCAGCAGGCATGAGGTGGTCAAGGCTGGAGCTCGGAGAAGGCTGGGA
>NW_007727037.1:33369-38697 GCF_000696425.1 Galeopterus variegatus
GTACATGAAGATGTCCAGCAGGCATGAGGTGGTCAAGGCTGGAGCTCGGAGAAGGCTGGGAAGGAGATTTAAATTAGGCAGTCATCTTAAAGTAGGTGGCAACTGAAGCCGTGGGTATGGATGAGGTGCCAGGGAGAGAGTATAGGGAAGTTAGGAGAAAAGAGGGCCCAAGAATGAACATAGGGGAACAAGGAACTCAGAGAAGGAAGGTGCAGAGAGAATCAGTGGAAACCAGAACAGGACATGGGCGGTTCCCCTGACAGCCTTGGAGCACAGCACACAGACCCCCCTGGAGGGAGCAGTCTTCCATGAGGCTGCATTTTAAGGTTCTCGATGATAGCCGTGGGCCATTCTCTGCTCAGCCACTGGGCTACGTCACTAAGTGGACATCCTCCAGGCCTAGACCCCCAGCTCCACCCCACCCCATTTAACAGCTGGTTTAGGGGAGGACACACGGAAACACCCTCACTCTGCGTCTCAAAGATGGGGATACAAAATACTCCCAGGTGTTGCAAGCCTCTTTACATGGCTTTCCTGCAGGGAGTCCTGAGAAGCCTTCTTTCTTGCAGTAACCTTACCCGTCGACCCCTGCCCTGGGGTCAGGCGAGGACGTGGGAGTCAGCTACGCCCATAGGTATATTTGACAGACACCGCAGGGTGCTTCAGGAACAAAGGAAAGGCTCATCTCAATGGCCCAGTCCCAGCGGGAAAGCAGCACCGCTTACCCAAGATGCTCTGCTGCCCTGGTCGTGCACGTGGAGACTGGAAAGAGGAAACGTCGTGCACCTTGGCCGTGCAGACACACATGCACCGTGCCCGCTCACGTTCACCGGGCAAGTGCCAGGCGCTCCTTAGAGTGCTTGACACAGATTCATGGCCAGATGCAGTGGACAATTTTATTATGCTCTTTATACAGACAAGGAAACCGAGGCAGAGAGGGGTGAGATTCTTTAACCAAGATAATGCAATTAATAAGTGATGGGTTAATAAGTGATGGTTTCACCCCAACGGTCTCATACTCCAACCTGGTCTCTCTTATCATCGCTTTTAACTATGGTAAAACGCACATAACATGAGATTTACCATCTCAACCATCTTTCAGTGCACAGTTCAGTGGAACTAAGTGCCTTCGCGTTGCTGTGCAACCGTCACCACCGTCCATCTCCAGAACTCTTGTTTATCCTGCAAAACTGAAACTCTGTCCCCATCAAACGCTAACCCCCCTGTCCTCTCCCCCAGCCCCTAAGGACCACCGTTCTCCTTTCTTGCCTCTGTGAATTTGACTTTTCTAGGTCCCTTCTATAAGTGGGTACCACGGTACTTTTTAAGAGTGGCTTATTTCACTTAGCATAATGTCCTTAAGTTTCATTCACGTTGCAAAGCATGTGTCTTTCTTTTTTAAATTTTATTTTGAATCAATACTATATTTATAAGCTTCCAAATTCGAAAGGTATCAAAGTACTTACAATGAAAAGTCTCCTCTCTCAGTCTCCCTCCCCCTGCTCTCCCCAACGCTCCTCCTCTCCAGAAATAACCATTACCATCCACTTCAGAAATATTTTCTGCATATACAGCAGATGCATACATGGATTCTCTTTCTGTTTTGCACTCTGCTCTGGGCCTTGTTTTTTCCCTTTGCAGTCTGCCTTGGAGATCATTTCCTTATCGGTGCAGAAGATCTTCCTCTGTTTTTTGCAGCTACACAGTGTTTCATTGCACTGACACACGGTGATTTACTTGACAAATCCCTACTGGTGGCTAGTTTAGATCCTGTGCTTCTAACCGTGTTAAGGCGCCTCTGAGTGGAACAGCGCGGGCAACACTACGGCCTCCAGATATCCCAAGACTCAAAGGCGTCATGCATCGGATCATTGCAGGGATTCTTGTTTAGCAAGCATTACATACCTTGGCTTACAGAGGCTTCAGCCCTGAAGGAGGTTAGTCAAGTAAAAGAGCTGTACAAGTAAATAAAGAATCACAATTTTAAAATACCATACAGAGGGGTGGAGAGAGGCACACAGTGAGAGTTATCACTGGTAGGAACCGCCTGTCGGAGAAGCCTTCACTCTGATTCCACCCCCACCCCCCCATTCCTCCCAAGTGTTCTCTAGTCAGGAAACAGCACCCCATGCACCCAGTTGCCCAAACAGGGTCCTCTTATCAGAAGGGAAATCAGACCCCTCAAGAGCTTCCCACGACTCTGAGCATAAAGACCTTAGCAGGAGGCCTGGCGTGATCCACCCCTGCCAGTCCTGCACACCTTGTATGCATTCCCCACTCCAGGCACACGGCCCCTTTGTGCTCCACAGGCACACCAGGTACTTCCCATCTTAGGGCTTCGGTGCTGTGCGTCCCCTTGGCCCAGAACCTTCTCCACCTGCGGGTCTCAGCATCAGGTCACCTGCTCAGAAAGCCCACCCTAACTCTCCCATCTAAGTGGGTCTCACTCTTTATTTCTATCCTAGCACCTGCTTACTTTCTCCCTAGCATGTATCACAGCCTGTAATTACTTCATTTGTTTAATTGTTTGCTTGTCTGTCTCCCTCACTAGAGCCAAGCTTCACAGTGGCAGGGATTTGGCTCTGGTTCGCTGTATCCCTGTCATGGGTTGATGTTGTCAAGAAAGCAGATGCTGAGATGTGGTGTGGAGTGCAAGGTTGTCACTAGGGAGCTGTACCTGTGAAGGGAAGGGGGTGAGGCAGGACTGGGCAGAGGTACCAGCCGAACTGTGATGCTTGCCCTGCAAAATCTCAGCCAACCAGGCGGGGAGCTCCGGAGTATGCCCACCAGAGTTGTCCACATGGTGCAGAGACGCCCAAACTTCTAAATCCTTTCCTTGTTTGGTCACCAGATGTGAGCAGCCCCAGAAAGAGTGTGATCCGGAGCAAGGCAGTTCTCTGCAGCTGGGGCAGACCCTGGAGTTACCGCAGCTGGAGGCTCTCTGCTGAGCACACTCCTCGCAGCTTGAAGGGGCTCCAGGCAGTGCCTCTCCGTGTCTACCCCAATTCCCAGCTCCTAGCACAGTGCCTGCCACACAGCAGGTGCTCAGCACTTATTGAATGAATGAACGAATGGATCGACATTTGATTGAGTCTTAAAGTACGAATAGGATTTGGAGAAGTGGACAAGGCAGGAAACATGTATTCCAGGCATGAGGCTTAGCTTGTGCAAAGGTAGAAAGGCATGAAAAAACATGGAACAATCCCAAATCCACAAATAGTAACACAGGGTTAAATTACCATTCAGGGAGTGAAGGAATGACGTTCAAATGGTAGGCGAAAGCCACTGGGCAAGGGCCTTGTAAATTGCACTTGAATTTTATCCTGCTGGCAAAATTAAAAGCTTTAAAAGAGCTTCAAGGGGGAGAATGACACGATCAGTGGATTTCAGTAAGATCATTCTGGTGGCCTTTCAGAGAATAGCCGAGGAGACCAAGCCGGGAAGCAGGGAGGCTGAGAAGCGTTGACTGTGACCAGGCCAGGCCAGGCCAGCCAGGTGTTACTGAACTTGATGCAGCAGCTGGAGTCAAGAAGGGGGCTAAGGCCAAAGCCTGGGAACCATCAACACTTGAGAACAGTCAACAAAGAATAAACATCTCAAGAGAACAGAGGGAATGCTCAGGGAAGGAAAACAGGAAAGATCTGAGCCGTGGGAGCCCAGGAGACAGAATGGTTCAAGAAGGAAGTGGGTACAAGGGTCAAGGCCATTAAGAGGTCAAGCGAGATAAGGACTGAAGGTGCCCATCAATCTGGCCGTGAGAAGGACAGGACGCAAGAGCAATTCTGGCTTGGAACAGACCCAGCCTGGGGCAGGGCATTATCCAGCCTGACTCGGGGCTTGGGTTTCTGGTGGGTGTTCTAGAAAAATCCTTTAGCTGTCAACATGCTTTAGTCCAGGGTCTCCCCCCACCAAGCCTAACCACAGAGATGCTCTGAACCACGTGACCTTCGTGGCTCCTCTTCATGGCTCCAAGGAAGGTCCGGCCACCTTCCTTGGAGGGAGCAGTGGAAAGAGCCCAGCGGGGCACCAGGATCCTGAGTCCTAGTCCTGTTCCTGCCACTTGTGAGGGGCCTTGGGCCTCTGTTTCTCTTGGGGTGCTGGGTCCAGGAAGGCTCCACAATTGCTTCTGTGGACCTGGACTGGCCCCAGTGCTCAGGTGCAAAGAAAGTGACACAGGTGGCCAGGTTCCCACATCCTCTGACTTGGGTTCCCCTGGCTGCCTCCACGTAGAACTCTGGGCTCTCCCACCTCCACCCCTGGGTGACCCATTGTGTGAACTCAGTTTCAATGGGGACAGAAACTGGGCTGAGAAAAGAGAATATGTACTTATGCCACCGAGCCAATGCCCAAGTAAATAGTGCAATTTCATAAGTGCAGCCTGTGCCTTGCCCTTCTCCCTCCAGGCACTGCCTGGAGCATATAAAAGACAAGCCCTGGGCAGGTGTCACACAAGATCACCGGATCTAGAGACGGGCCAGGGCCTTCCCTGCCTCCCGCCATGAAGCTCACAGTCACCCTCACTCTGGTCATGCTAGCTCTCTGCTGCAGCCCTGGTGAGTACCCAGGGTCCGTTCCCCCCATGCCTGGCCTCAGGAATGCTGAGCTCCACCCAGTTCTGCTCAAGAGAAGGGGTGAGCTGCCCATGCCCTATGTGGAGCTGCTGGGAGGGCCTGAAAATGCTGAGTCTCAGAAAACAGGGTCTGGTGAACAAGCCTGGCTGTTGGGAACTTGGGGAGAGCCCCAAGGCTGTGAGGAAACCTGGAAAGGATCCCATCTTCCATATGCAACAACGTCAGAATTCCAGGGCATGGAATAGACTAAGGGAGGGATGGAAGAGATTCCATATAGAAGGGTGTGTCCAATGACAATGGAATAGGAATAACAAGCCCCTCACAGCCCAGACTTGGACAGACCCCAAGATTCCAAAAGACCTTGGTGCACTGCCCTCTGGGTTTGGGGTCTTCACCCCACTCTGGTAGTGAAAGGAGCTGGAAGGGGAGCTGCAGAGTCTCATGTCCTCCAAAGAAACCCAACCCAAGGCAAGGTCTCCCATTCTGGGCAGAAAGGAATATTCCAAAAAGGGTCCTTCCCTTTGGGAAATTGCCAACCCAGAGTGGAGTTTTCTAAACAGTTTTGTTCTCTGCAAGAAGGAGTAGGATTCTCTGAGTAGTTGCTACTGTCACTAAGAGGAAAGAGGGGGGGGCCAGCCCGGTGGCGCACTGGATAGTGCGCCTCTTGGGAAGCGCGGCAGCGCTCCCGCCCGGGGGTTCGGATCCCACATACAGACCGGTTCCCGCTCACTGGCTGAGCGAGGCGCGGGAGCAGCAC
>NW_007727037.1:39371-42640 GCF_000696425.1 Galeopterus variegatus
GGAAGGAAGGAAGGAAGGAAGGAAGGAAGGAAGGAAGGAAGGAAGGAAGGAAGGAAGGAAGGAAGGAAGGAAGGAAGGAAGGAAGGAAGGAAGGTCATATCTCCCTCCAAGCCCCCCATCTTTTGGAAGCTGAGTTACCTATCTCGTTTTCCTTCTGCATCAGCCTCTTCCATTTCCATCTGAAAATGCTGTTGTTATTTTTTTTTAATAAACAAACTCCAATTAATTCACTTAGAAATTTTCATAATACCCGTGGAGGTAAGTTTTATGACGGAGGGGTTAGAAAACCCAAACCAAGAGGCAGGTGGAACAACTATTTTGCAGAGAGGTTTATTTGTTTTTCAGGGGCAGTGGCGTCATTCTGGACTGCAATGTGTATTAATTAGAAGATCTCAGTGCTGTGGATAGAGGCGGGTGGCTCAGCAAGACAGGACTGAAATGCGTTCGGGGTGGGGTGGGGATGCATTTGCATGTCTGTGTGCATGTGATAATAATAATATGATATTTATATGATATATGATAATAATAACAGTGATAATGTCTAACACTTACTTAGCACTTACAATGTGCCAACCCCTGTTCTTAACCCTCTCACATGCTCTCTCTCTCCATTCTTACAACACCCATATGAAGGAGGGATACGGTCCCATTTTGCAGATGAGAAAACTGAGCTATGGAAAGTAACTTGCTTGATGACATAGTAAAGTGCAGAGCACAGATCTAAGTTCTGGAGAGGATTTGACTTGGAGCAGCCACTTTGAGTGGGGCCCTGGAGTAGGAGCCAGGAAGCCAAATCTGCACACAGGGCAGAGAATTCAAGAACAGGGCATTTGAAAAGGGGGAGGCAAGCAGAGGGTAGGAAATGGTGACGTGCCCCCATGTTCCTGGGGTCAGGAACCTGAGAAGGGAGCACAGTCCTGGGAGCACTTGGTTGAAGGCAACACAGCAGGACAAGAGGCTTGTCTGTCTGCAACCTGAGCATACACGCTGCTTCCAGACCAGGTTGGGGACCTGTGCTTGGCTGGTCAAGTGTTTCTTCCTGCCAAAGACTGACTTTGCCACATGCACCCAGTGACACACAGCTCAGACCATCCCTAACCACTGGTGAAAAGCAAATTTCTGGCAGGAAATAAAGCTCTCAACAGCCTCTTCCCAGCCCCCATACTGCATAAAAAAATCAGATCAGCAGCTTCCATTACCAATACTCTGCTTAGAACTCTAGCAGAAAGTACAAATAACACCTTGCCCAACCCCAACTCAGGAAGACCAAGCAAGGCTCAGGCAAGCCACAGAAAGCTGGCTGTAACCCAGAAAGTATTCACACAGTGCCACATAGTCCACTGCTTGGAGCATCACCAGATCCTACATTCTCCTCCAGCCATGCAAAGGCTGCTATCTCTTGCTGACAGGCCTGGCTGTTCGCATCTGGGGCAAGACCAGCCAGAGTGCTGGCCAGCTTGGAAAAGGGTCGGGATACATATGCTTTTTCTTTTCTGGGTTCCAGCTTCTACAGACGTATGCCCAGCCTTTCTACAAGTCATTGAAACCATCTTCTTGGGCACCCTCTCCACTTACCAAGCTGCCGTGCAACCTTTCAGCCCTGATAAAGACATGCAAGATGCGGGGATCCAGCTGAAGAGGCTGGTGGACACCCTGCCCCAGCAGGCCAAGGACAGCATCCTAAAGCTCACGGTAACCTACATCCTTCACTCACACCGGTTAGAAGTGGCTTCCCCCAGCCCCTCAGCTGCAGTGCCATCCCTTTTTTTTTTTTTTTTTTTTTTTCTTTTTGGACCCATTTCTAATCTAGAGAGAATCACAATGTCAATGTCCCCCGACAAGTAGGCGCAGTCATCTTTCCAGGCATTCCCCCTTACGTTTTTTCAAGAGGCTTTTGAGAAGTAATCAAAGCCCTTACCATCTTAGATCCTCCCAGAGTTTACCGTACCTCTTAGTTGACGTTAAAGTTTTTATGTATCATCATCTCTGTCTAACTTTGAGGTTCATTCACTATTGTGTTGGTTTTGTGTTTGTTTGTTTCTATATGTGTTTCAGGAAAAAATAGTCAGAAGCCCACAGTGTACTCAGGAGTTAGGAATCCAAAGCCCATCAGATTTAGAAGCTGAAGATTCCCAAACGCTGAAGCTCCTGCCACAGCCGCTGGCTTCCTGACTGCACCCCCACCAGCGCGCCTTGCTGGTGTCAATAAACTACAAGCATCTCACGTTTGTTTTCTCTACCTCTTTTTTTTATTCACCTGCTACAGGAGAAGGTCTGCCCCAGGGTAAGATGAGTCAGGGCAAAAGGAAGGAAGCTGAGCCTTGCCCTTGGAGCCCAAGAGGAAACTCAGAACCCTTCCAAAGTTCCTTCCTCTGGGTTTCTGTTATTTGCCACCAAAAGGGCTCCAGGCCCCTCCCCTCATATCCTACTCAACATCTCAGACCCCACTTGTCCAAGAACTGGTGACCGCCCTCCCCAGTCTGTTCCTGATCTCAGTGATTTCTATCTCCATTTTCCCAGCTGGGCTTCTCCGGCCAGAAGCCTGGGGGTCATCCCCGACCTGTCCCTCTCCAGTCACCCAAGGCACCCTCTAAAAGGCCTCTGGAATCACCCACTCCTTCCATGTCCACAGGCCGCACCACTCACCCCTGTCTGCACAACCCAGGGGCCTCCTAACTGGCTCCCAGCTTCACTCTCACGCCCCTGCGGTCCATTCTCCACACACTGGCCAAAGGAATTTGTATGAAATGCAAACCCCTTTCCACTGCCCACCGCACCCCCATCCTTCAAAGCTTCCAGTGCTCTTATCATATATTCAAAACCCACACGTGGCCCATCCCTGGCTCTTGTCTTCCCCCCTCCTTCCCACTGCTCCCTGGCTCTGCTCAATCCATGCACACCCCCTCCCTCCCCTGCCCTGTTTTTTAAAAGAGCCAAGCCCGTTCCCACCCCAGGGCCTTTGCACAGGCCACTCAGCAGCAGCTGCTCAAAATGTAGGTATTATTGATTGGCTTTAAAAATCGCTCTAGAGCAACATGTGCGAGTAATAGGACTCGTCCTAAAGATGCACCCCATGTGGATATCAAAACCCTAAAACGCCCCCGCCCCACGGGAGTCGGCCCCCACCGGGCCATACCATCCGCAGCCTCTGAATAAAAGTGGAGCACGTGCAGAGGGGCGGCAGAGATGAAAAGAGCGTCGGCAGAGGGCACGGAAGGAGGTGGCTAAAGCGAGAGGGCCACTGGCTGTACAACGCCGCCCCCTGCAAG
>NW_007727037.1:42707-46037 GCF_000696425.1 Galeopterus variegatus
ATTTTTACTATGAATATGCCAAACTCTAAAACACAGGGAACCCAATATGTGAATATAAGCTTCCTGCATTTGACAAACTGTGTGAAGAAAAAACTTAAAATGTATCTCAACAAAGCAAAAAGCAGATTAAAAATAAGAAATCTATTTTTAGCACTGTACTAGCTTCAGCATGCAGACTTCTGAAGAGCCCAGGGAGAGAAAGACCACATTTCTTGATCAGAAAACTGTGAATCTGGAAGTGAAAAAAAAAATTAAGTATCTATTACCCCCACAACCTGCAACCAAAGAAACTTTACTCTTGAAGAAAGCTAAAGAGGAATGGTAATTACCAACCCCTGCCAGCTCATTGCCAGATCAAAGGGCTTGTCCTTCTGTATGTCAGTGTAGAGGCTGGATTAACTGATGAGTGGGAAAGCTGCAGTTTTACACATGAGACGGTAGAGGTTAGCCTGGCAGAAAAATCTATACCATGACTCACGAGGCAGGAAGAGGAAGCAAAACCAGCCCTCAGCAACTTTATCAAGATGAAGTGATTAAAATTATGTCTAGTTTACAGCTGATGCAAGGCGTGCTGTTTGCGAATACCTAGGACTTGTGGGTAGTAATTCACTGTAGGGTGACTGCCACTCAAAATGGCTTCAGAGAGATGATAAGAAGCCCTTGATTGATGACGATGGGGCCACAAAAACAATGCATTCTGAAACCTGTCATTAGGGGATGCTTCTCCCCAGGGCTTACAGAACATGCCAACCAGCACATGGCAATAATGTGAGAATGAGTCATGAGTAGTCAGCCACCCAGCGTATTTCCATGAGCAGACTAAAATTATAAAACTGTAGTACGTGCAAAATAAAAATCTGAAAATAGATTCAGCTGAGCAAGACTGGTTGTCAGCTTCGGAATCGATAAACAGGGGTTGGGAATTTGGAATTGTTCTCGCATCAAGTGAATGGATTCTCAGCCTATCACAAATAAAATGCCTGAAGTTCTGTGCCTGTAGCACCCAACCACCCTGTAACCTCAAGGCATGCAACATAGAGCCTCCTTTAGAATTCCCAGTATGCCCTGGTCACAGAAGAGGTGCTTCCTCAGCCCTAGGGCGGGATGGAGACTGGTCAGGGGCTCCCTGGGAGAGATGGGCTAAGGAGGCAGGAGAAAGGGTGCAGATGCAGGGATCTCCTGACCCTCTGACCTCAGGCGTCAAACCCATCAGTGAGTCCATCTCAATTTACCTTGAATTTTGTCCCTTCTCTCTACTCTATTGCCAATATCAGGTCCTCACCATCTATGGCCTGAATCATTGCAAATAGCCTCTAAATTACTTTCCTTTGGCTGCTGTAACGAATTACCACAAACTTAATGGCTTTTAAAAAAACACAGAGATTTATTATCTTACAGTTCTGGAGGCCAGAAGTCTGAAATGGATCTCACTGGGCTAAAAATCAAGGTGTTGGCAGGCTGCATTCCTTCTGGAGGGCCTAACGGGGAGTCTGTTTTCTGGGGGTTTTTTTTGGTTTCTAGAGGCCACCCTCATTCCTTGGCTCATGGTTCCTTCCCCATCTTCAAAGTCAATAGTGCAGACTCTTCAAATCGTTCTCTGCCTCTGACCTCCTCTGTGCATCCACTTCCATTTATGAGGACCCTTGTGATTACATGGGACCCATCCAGATAATCCAGAATAATCTCCCCATCTCAAGGTCAGCTGATTAGCAACTTTAATTCATTTCCTTTTGCCACATTCACAGTTCTGGGGGTTAGGACATGGACATCTTTGAGGGGGGCCATTATCTGCCTCCTAAGTGGTCTCTAAGATTTCGGTCTTGCCTCCTTCCACAAACTCTTCCCATGATTGTCAAAAATCAAACAGTAATCTCATGCTTTTGCTTCAAATCCTTCCCTGATACCATTCTCCTGCAGGAGAAAGTCTAGACTCCTCACCCAGCTCAGGAGGCTCTTGGACATTGCCCAGTTCTGGCCTCAAACCCTGCTGCTTCCTCACTGACCCTTCACTTTAGGGGTGCAGCAGTGGACAAGGCTTGGAAGTCAGGTTGCCCCCTGAGTTAGGCTGGTCAGTTCACACTGAGGCACACACGTCAATACTTGAAACAAGCAACAAATCCATGCTGTTCACACCTCCGACCCTTTACACAAAGAGTTCCAGCTGAAGTGCCCGCCCTTCCCAAAGTCCCCTGAAGAACCAAACTCTATCCCTCATGACCCATGCAATGTTCAGGACGTACCTATACTTAAAAAATGATTCATTAAATTCACATTGAACTGGGCATCCTGTATTTTTATTTGCTACATCTGGTCGCCTTAAGATTCCTTCACGACTCAGCTCTTAGGCTCTTCCTCCCTGCTCTCCCCACCCTGCCCTCATGCCCTGGGGGTCCTGGGCTTTCTCCACCCTGGGCTCCCATCCTCCTAAGCTGGACAGTCATGCATTTATCTCACTGCAGCATGTTTGCTTGTATCTGAGCCCACTCTAAAATGTGAACCCCATGAAGGCATGATCCACATTTTTGTTATCTTGCCACCTGTCATAGAAAAATTAGAAAATCCAGGTCGGCCGAAGGAAAATCAATGACTCACATGTGAATCCGCATCATGCTCTCACTTGTACTAACTGGATCCTACCTGTGAGCCTCTAGTGGAAAAGGTGAAACCAGTGTGGAAACTGAGACAGTGAATTAAGTGCATTACAGGACTCGAGATCGTTTTTATTCCATCTCTCTGCTTCCAGGCAGGACCACATTGATAACTGGGTGGTCGCTGAAAAATGACCCCAGCCCTCAAAGAAGACCCCCCGCTACTCTCTAGCCAACCCATTTGAGGAATTCATGTGCTTTCACGGGCGGAAGTTCTCACCAAAGTCATGCATTTCAAAACGTTTGAAATTCACTGTGCCCCTTGCTCCCTCCTTCTTTTTTGTTTCTAGGTAACAATGAGATCATCTTATGAAACTGGATTCTTCTTCAATGACAAATTTATCTAAAATGCATTCATTTCATGCTGGATAAATTTCAAGACCTGATTATTTTGCCATTATATCCATGTTGATGAATGTTAAATCTCAAATAGACAATCAAAAAATTATCTTTTAATGTCTACCACCGTCAAACAAGAATTTCAGACTGGATTCCAGTGACTAGAAACTTCGAAAAGTCATGTACCTGAAGTAATGTATTGATGGACATGTTCAAAATTACATGTCTACTTTTTTAGACTCATAAAGATGAAAGAGAAAGAACGAGAGAGGGCAGAAAGAGAGAAAGAAAAGACAGGGAGGAGGGAAAGTGCTGAGGTTCTCTCTGGCTCGACAGTCACATG
>NW_007727037.1:46049-49448 GCF_000696425.1 Galeopterus variegatus
ATGGACATGTTCAAAATTACATGTCTACTTTTTTAGACTCATAAAGATGAAAGAGAAAGAACGAGAGAGGGCAGAAAGAGAGAAAGAAAAGACAGGGAGGAGGGAAAGTGCTGAGGTTCTCTCTGGCTCGACAGTCACATGGAAGCCGCAGTCATGCGTTCACTCTGAACACTGAAAAAAAAATAGTGACAAGAAAGTCACCCACCTGTAACCAATGCTCCTGGAGATTTTAGCAACGCCAGGGAAGGGAACAGAGTGAAAACCACCAGGGACTGACACAGAATAGATGCTTGATAAATGTTTATTGGGTGAAAGAGCGAAAGACAATCTCCTGAGTCCCACAGTTGCCAAAGCCCACTTAGTTACAAACTTAAGCCACACACCGTCTCCTTGGAAGGGAAGAAACACACCCAAAGCAGCAGCCCTCGGTCCAGAAGTGGCAGGAGCCATGGTCGTGCATGCTCTGAAAAGCCACCTCGTGGAAGGTATTTCTTTAACTGCAGGTGTTTGTTTCCTTTGGCACAGCAATATGTAATTTCCCATTTTTAGAAAAATACTCCAAAGAACGGTCACAAAAACAACCTTCGGAGGGGGCGGTTTTCTTCCTGGCCTCTGCTACAGCCCTGCAAAACAACAACAAAGGGGTTTTTATTCAAAATACTATTTGCATCTCTCCATAAAAGCAAGAGGCTATTGAGTTTGCAGAGGCTGAGAAAAGGTCACACACACACACACACACACACACACACACACACCCCGCCCTTGGTAGAGCATCTAAACAAATTCTTGCCTTTGGGAGGGGTAGATGTGGAAACCGTTCTGCCGTTAGGTCTCTTTTGGTCTAGACACGCCTCCCTCTGTGTGGTTTCTGTGCCGCAAGGGTGGAAAGGAAGCTTGCATAAAGCCAGGGTCTGTCCTTTGGGTGCCCCCGTACAAGCCTGAGACCAGAAGAGGACAATGTGTTCTTGGGAACATCCACAGCAGAATAGCAGACAAAGGTGGGGAACCAGGACGACATCCGCTGGCTCCAGCCTTAGCCCAAGAAGCCCCTTTCATTACCATCTCCAAACTGACTTTCTTCCCTTTCCTCTTTCTGCTTCTTAAACCCAAACGATCAGCTTCAGGACTTCAGGAATCCTTCACTTCCCTCCCCACCTCCCATCACCTTCCTGCACCTTCTTTCCACCCCACCACCTCCACCCTGAGGCACACCCACTCATCTCCACCTGAACTTGCACACTGCTCCCTTCACTGGCCTCTGTCACCTCCCACGGGGGCCTGCATGGCCCTGGCTTCATCTTACACCTCTCATGCTTAAGAATGGCCAGGGACCCCTCTTCCTACAGAAAAAGTCCAGTTTCCTTAGCAGGATCTCATCTGGAGCCAGTCTTCCTTTCCAACTTTATATTCCACTAGTTCCTACGTAAGTCTTAGGCACCAACCAAAGCAGCCTGCTCCCCATCCCCAGATCCACCTTTGCTCTCTAGGAACGACTTCCCCCTCCCTCCAACTTACAGTGACCTTCCTGCTCCTCTCTCTGTGACTAAATCCTACCCATTTTTGAAGATCCACCCAAATCATACCTTCTGTCTGGCCAGTTTAGTTCAATATGACCTCTCCCCCGCTTCCTTAATGAAGCACTGAGATCCTGCCCATTCATTCAGCGTATGAACGGTTTGTGAAGAAATCATTCCCATAACTATTTTTCCCTAAGTATGAGTTGGATTGTTTAAAGGAGAAAGGAGCTAAACCTGTTCAAGAGGCTTGAAAGGAACTGGGCACCAGTAAGGTGACACCTTTGGCATTTCTACACAGCCTGTATTGAGCACTTGCTATGAACCTATCGCTGAGCTGAGCACTTCTCGTGTGTGACTCATTTAACCCTCGCAACGAGACTATAAAGTAAGTACCACTGTCCCCCTTTAAAAAAAAAAAAAGATGACCTGTAAGGGGATCCGAACCTGTGGCCTTGGTGTTATCAGCACCACACTCTCCCAAGTGAGCCACCGGCCGGCCCTACCACTGTCCCCTTTTCACAGACAAGGAAACCAAGGCTTTGAGAAGTTAAATAACTCCCCGGGAACCTCACATAGTATAAAAGGAGCCGAGCTGGAGTTCGAAGTTGGCTCCCCATATTGACTGCAATCGCCCACCCCATTTCATTCTTAGAGAATTTATAACAAAACAGGTGAGGTGAGCATGGTGCATGGAAAGCCATGGGTTCTTTTCCCAGTTGGAACAAATTCGTGGAAAGAGTGCATAAGGGGGCAGGTTTCCCCAGTCCACTTTTCTTAAGGAAATAGGGGGATTTGTATCACGGTGCATGTCAGGACACATGGTGAAGTTCTCTTTCAAGAATGGTACCTACACCGTCTGATGCTTGGGGGAGTAGCAGGCAAAGCAGAAAGCTCTGATGCTGTACCAAGAATCACTTCCAAGATCCCAAGCCCAGTGGCAATAGCGCAGAATAAGGCGTTCAGGTCCTGGCTCCTACACTCAGAGCTGTGACACTCAGACAAGCTATTTATCCTCTCTAAGCCTCAGTTCCCTCATCTGTAAAATAAGAATAGTACCTGGCTGACAGGTGGTTTGGATGGATTAATGAAGTAAGCTATATGAAGCAAACTGGCACTGCTGGGTGTTCAAAAAATTATTTTTTTTATTACTTTCCTTGGACCTAAGAGTCTTCATTTCTTTTCGTTTTTTTTTTTTTAAATAGAACTATAGCACACATTTACTCAGCACATAAAGTGCACTCCTCTTAAAGGGACAGCTTGATCATCATTACATAGATATGCACTTATATAACCACCACCCCAGTCCGGACACAGAATATTTCCAGCACCCCAGAAATTTCCCTCATACACCTTCCCAGTCCATACCCCCACCAGACACAACCATGATTTGACTCATCATAAATTAGCTTTGCCTCTTCTTGAACTTTACGTTAATAGAATCACAGGGTGTGCGATCTTTTCATTATTATATAGTACTCTGTTGTATGACCACACCACCGTTTATTTCTCCAATCTTCTGTTGATGGTTTCTCCCAAAAGTTTGGAGAAACCCCTCTGAACATTCTCTCGCTTATCTTTTTGTTGGCATAGGTACTCATATCTCTTGGGTACGCTTATCCAGGAGTGGAATTACCAGGTTACAGAGCAGACTTATCTTTAGCTTTAATAGAATCTGCCAAACAATTTTCCTAAGTGGCTGCTCCACTTCTGCAGCAATATATGATCGTTGCAGTTGCTCCATATCCTCGACAACACTTGGTATTATCAGGCTTTTCATTTTAGCCCTTCTGGTAGGTATGCAATGGTATCTTCTTGTGGCTTTAATTTGCATTTTCCTGATGTGTAATGATGTCAAGCACCTTTTCACAGTGTATTTGGCCAT
>NW_007727037.1:49859-53293 GCF_000696425.1 Galeopterus variegatus
TATCCAGGAGTGGAATTACCAGGTTACAGAGCAGACTTATCTTTAGCTTTAATAGAATCTGCCAAACAATTTTCCTAAGTGGCTGCTCCACTTCTGCAGCAATATATGATCGTTGCAGTTGCTCCATATCCTCGACAACACTTGGTATTATCAGGCTTTTCATTTTAGCCCTTCTGGTAGGTATGCAATGGTATCTTCTTGTGGCTTTAATTTGCATTTTCCTGATGTGTAATGATGTCAAGCACCTTTTCACAGTGTATTTGGCCATCTGGATATTCTCTTTTGTGAGTATCTGTTCAAGTCTCTTGCCCATTTTTTATCGGGTCATTTGTCTTTTTCTTACTGATTTGAATTAGTTCTTCATATATTCTAGAAACAAATGTTTTGCAGATATATGTATTGCAGATATGTATCTTCTGTGAGTCTGAGTCTTGACTTTTCATTTTTTTAATGGTGCCTTTCGATGAAGAGAGGCTTTTAAGTTTGATAAAGTCCAACTTACCAATTCTTCTTCTATGGTTAGTGCTTTTTGTGTTTAGGGGGTTTTTTTCCTTGTTTTTTGTTTTGTTTTGTTTCTGGTGGTTGGTCAGTGAGGGGATCTGAACCAACTGAGCTAATGGGGCAGTCTTGTGCTCTGTTTTAGAATTTTTTGCCCATCCCTAAGGTCATGAAGACATTCTATGTTTATTTCCCTTAATCTTGCTTTCTGTGGTATCTTCCTCTAGAGGTGGAGACAACTGATTTTTTGTAATTTCAATAAGGAGCAAAGGTCTCATAAAAAACTAATCATGACTAGCTCACATGATAATTCATATGATAAAGACTGCCTAAGTCTTTGGACCATCCAGCCTGTTATCCTAAGGCTGTCACATGGCAGCAAAGGACACCACTGCTGACCTGGCTGCATTGCTGAAATTCTATAGGAAGGGTTCCCAGGAACAAGAGAGGAAGATGTCAATCCCCCAACACCAGTCTGTACTTTGAGGCCAGCAGCTTAAACTCTAAGCACTGGAGCAGTGACCACTTTGCAAACATGTCCTTCCCCATCCTTGCAACTTCTTCTGTTCTCCTGTATAAACCCTTTTCCCATGCATTTGGTTTTTTCCCTTTCTTTATCATTTGTCTAACTATTCATTATTTGTAGGGCATTTATGCATTTGCCTTTTAAATCTTTTCCTCTCTTCTGTCTCTCCTCCCCTAAAACAGGGTTTCTCAACCTCGGTCCTATCAGCAGTGTGGACTGGGCGATTGCTTGTTGTGGGGGGCTGTCCTGTGGCTTTTCCTGTTTCTCTCTTCTCCTTCCCACCTCTCTTCCTACTGTCAATCAAGAAGCCTGGGAGGAAAGGGAGAGGGTGACTGGGAGCTGGAATCTTGGCTTTCTAAAGCTTAAAGGGGCCTCAGTTATGATCCAGTGCAATTCTCTCATTTTGAAGAGGAGGAAATGGATCCTGAGAGGGGGAGGGAGAGGATGTGTCAGAGCCGAAAATGTGGCGGAGCAAGTGCCAGGCCAAACAGGAAGTCGAAATTCCAGGGCCTGAGGCAGAATTTCCAGTCCCACCGGGGAACCTGGGATTGCTTCCCACAGCTCCTTTCTCCCTCCAAACCATGAGTCTCATTCCAGAAACAACCCACGGGCTGGCCAGAAGGAGCAGCAGACCCAGATCCCACAAGCCCTCAGCACTGGGAGCCCATTCCTGGGGCTCTGGTGGACCAAGATAATACATTGTGGTGACTCATGCTGCGATCACATCTTAGTTTAATCCTCTTATCATGAGGGAAATGATGGTGATGCCACCTGGCCGCACCTGGCCCAGCTGAGGAACTAGGGAGCAACAGCGATGCGCAGAAAGAGGAGGGAGCCTGGAGACAATGTCTGTCCTGGCGCCTCTCGAAGCAGGCAGATGACAAGATCCCCGAGGCAGCCTAGAGCCCTCGGCCAAAACCTCCCAAGTTATGGTGGGTGTTAACTTTCACTGAGCACTTGCTGTGCACTAGACACCATTCTAAACACCTTATGAATATGTGAACTCAGTGCATCCCCACCAAGTCCTCTGAAGGAGACACTGTCACCCTCCCATATTAGAGGCTGAGCACTTGCTGTGCACTAGAAACCATTCTAAACACCTTATAAATATATGAACTCAGTGCATCCCCACCAAGTCCTCTGAAGGAGACACTGTCACCCTCCCATATTAGAGATGCTGATGTGAGCCCGGGGAGCCCTGCACGGAGCAGCAGGAGTGTTATCCCTGAAGCATCACTGAGGGGCTCACCAGTCAGCACAAATCGCCCTGCTCCTAACCATCAAGCTCACCAGCAGACACGCATGGAGAGCCCATGTGTGTAAAGCCTCCACCAAGGACTTACACAAAGCACGGGGTGCATGATGAATACTTTAAACAGTTATGGACTTGTTTCAATGCATATCAGAAAAATGCTGGGGGGCTGTCCAGTTAGGTCATTTGGTTAGGGCACAGCCTTGTGACACCAACATCAAGGGTTCAGATCCCTGTACCAGCCAACCACAAAAATAAATAAATAATTGCAGTTGAAAAGAAAAGAAAAGAAAAATGCTGGGTTTCATTTGCAAATAGTAACATCATTTTGTTTTAATTAAATTTAACGTTTTAGAAATAAATCTATTTAAAGCATACTAAACAAATAGCAGCAGGGGTGGCGTGTGGATGTGGCAGACATCATGAGGGTGGCACTTGAGTGACTTAAGCATAAGAAACCCTGCTCCAGTGCTGTCGCATCTTAGTGATGGTGGACCCTGCTGTAGCCCTCCCAGGGCTGAGTCTCCTGCCCAGTCCTCTTCTGTCCTCCTGCCGCTCTCAAAGCAGCTTTCTCAATAAAATTTTATAGATTTGGAAATCATAGTCCAATACTCCTTAGCCTCTCTTGCTCCTTTACACACGTGGGCTCCTCACTTTGGGATTCACTCTGCTTTCTGGCGATGAAAGAGGAACCCTGAAAGGCTGATAAATATACTAAAATCTACAAATAAAAGGCCAAGTATGAAGACAACGAGGAATGAGGAAACCCCACCCCATTCCTTGGACACAGCCCCGGGCCTTCTCCCCCCAGCTGGACCTACAAGCCACCGGCTGTGGAAATGTCAGCCCCAGAGTCCTGGGGAGTCCTCCCAGGCGCTGGTCTGTGAGCTTGAGCAGCCAGGACGAGGTTCTCAAGGAACCTGCACCGTCCCCCTGCTGCAGTGGCCTGGAGCGGCCTCTGGGCTCCACACCCAGGTCCTACGGGAGCTCCATGGCTCCTGGGGCCCCCTCCACCCACCACCCCATAAGAACCCACTGGTGGCACTCAAATGACTGCCCCTCCTTGGCAAATAGGGCAAGTTTAATCTAATAGTTACAAATGAGACTGGGGGATTTGTGGGATAGGCTGGGACTCAAACCAGCCACCAAACCCCACTG
>NW_007727037.1:53582-56397 GCF_000696425.1 Galeopterus variegatus
GCCAAGGTTCTCAAGGAACCTGCACCGTCCCCCTGCTGCGGTGGCCTGGAGCGGCCTCTGGGCTCCACACCCAGGTCCTACGGGAGCTCCATGGCTTCTGGGGCCCCCTCCACCCACCACCCCATAAGAACCCACTGGTGGCACACAAATGACTGCCCCTCCTTGGCAAATAGGGCAAGTTTAAACTAATAGTTATAAATGAGACTGGGGGATTTGTGGGATAGGCTGGGACTCAAACCAGCCACCAAACCCCACTGTCCCCAGAGTATGGAATCAAACACCATCTGCTCTGCGAGCACCGGCCATTGTATTCTCTTGGGTGCTGGCCTCCCCCGCAGCTGGACGTGTGCCCAGCCGAGGAAGCCTGCGCCTCCCTGTTCAGGGCATTGTTCTGCCTTAGAAGAGGATCTCGAAAGCAGAAGGAAATGAGACACAACCACACAATGAATACCAGATTCTCCTTTCTCCTGCTCTGTCTGCCAGGAGATTAAGCAGGGCCGGCTGACAGCACGCCCCACCCCGCAGCTGCTCACCCTCCACGACGTCCGCGCACAGGGCAAGGGCTGGTCCCGGAGACCTTGCTTGTTCTCTATTTATTTCCACAGTGTCTGTTTTCCTTCTCCAGATAGATGCCTATTCCTTGAGGGTAGAGATGCCTCTGGGACTTCTTTCCCGTGGGGCACCATATGGACACATTACAGGTGCTCCATGTTTGTTGATCGACTAACTGATTCCATCTGCACAGATGTGATGGTACCAGAGAACCGACTCTGTGCCACACACTTTTCTAATCACTTCACAGGTATAAACCGACTGAATCCCCATAGCCATTCCATGAGGAAAAAACTGTCATTAGTCCCATTTTAGAGATAATGAAACAGAGCCCAGGTGACCCAGCTACGGGGCAGAACTGATCTGATTGGGGCAGCTTTGATGGGACCTGGCAACTCTGCTTCTCACTTGTTAGCAACGTCAGTCTCCCCCAGCAGCACCAAGACACATGCACGGAGCCCTCCTTAGGTCAAATCCTGCCCCCCACGCTGGCCTAAGAGGAAACGTGCACCCCATGAAACAGCAATGATATGGACATAAGGAGCTACTATCTGGGAGAGCCACGGAGCCAGTGTCAATCAGACTAACACAGCATCTGAGCGTTCCTGCTAAGACTTTTTCTGAAAAATGCACTTTTTTTTCCCCCGCTGGGGCTATAATTCACTTTAACATAATGTTATGTTTTATGCCTCCTACGTAAGCAGACACCAGTTTTAAATGTTGTGGAATATTGCGCTCATATATCTAGTCAAACCTCTGTTTGCTTTTTGTTGCATCCATAGCTACGATCTGAATAAATAGAAGAGAAAGGTTTGGCTCCCAACCCTACTAGCTGGGCCCCATGCCATCATTTCCCAAAACAAAGGGGAAAAGATGCCAGAAGTGAGGGACCAGGGGTACTGGGGAAGAAAAACACCATCCTGTTCCAGGTGGTACTGAGCAGGGTCAGGCTCCCCAGGGAGGGGTGGCGGAGGGTGCAAGAAGGCATTCGCTTAATTCCTATGAGCAACCAGCACATTGTATGACTGTGGGCAGGGGAAGACGAGCTGCCACAAACCAACCCTCTGCAGATGAGGGTGCGGCACAAGGAGTGCCAGTGAACCCCGGCTTGTAAGCAGTGAACCTGGACCTGGGACCCAAGTCCTCTCTGCCCAACTCTGCCCCCTCCGCTCTGCTGCCCATTCCACACTGCAGGATCTGGCAGCTCCACGCTGTTTGTTAAGTGCCCTGCACCCTCTGGACTGCATCCCATAATAGCCACGCCCATGACTGCACACTGGGCGTCTCCATCCATCTGAACAAGAAAACCCAAGGATCAGACTTTGCCTTGAACTTTCCCGTGTACAACCACACACATGGAATCTGTTTCTTTTTAGAGTCTGTTATGTCAGAATTTTAAAACAGAGATGAGGAGAAGATCAAGGTCATGAATTCAATCTCTAAAGGAGCCCATTGTCACACAAAAGAAAATGAGAGAACTCTTCATCCCATCTGGTCATGTTTCACCTACCTCCCTCCTTCCCTCCGGTCTCAGAAGGCACCTGAATCTTCTCAGAAAAGCCTCTCCATTTGCTCCTCTGACAGCCGCCACCTCTCGTGCACTCAGTCCCATCCCCATGCCTCTTTCAGGCATGTGATCAACTGTCCCATCTGGTTTCAAAATCTTTACCCTCTATCTCCTGCTGGATCCTGCTGCCCAGCCTATAAACAGCTTCAAGTCTGTCCCAAACTGAACAGGTCTTCTGGTGTCTCCCTCCTGGCATTGTCCCATCTCTCTTCTTACCTGGTAGTCTGCCTCCATCTCCTGAGCGTCTCCTGATCACTCCTAAGCCCCCTGAAGTCTGCAGTCAAGCCCTGCCTCTCTAGGGGAACTTCCCTCTTGAGGGCCACAGCCTACTGAGCATCGACTTCAGCAGCCACTTGTCAGCACATCCCACTTGACCTCCCTGCACCGGTTAACCAAGTGGAAAGACTCTTCCTTGTGAAATGTGCATGTAGCACGCACTGTTTACTGCTTACTCAAAAGCCATTCTGAATGTTATAACCACAAAGAAATAATAAAAGTTTAGGCGACAGATATGCCAACTATTCTGATTGGATCATTATATCATATATGCATGTATTGAAACAACAAACTATACCCCATAGACATGTACAATGAAAAAAATACATTAAATTTTTTAAAAATTAAATTAAATTTTTAAAAAATATTTAAAGCCTTTCCCCTTCTCCTTGTGTGGCAGAGTCCTGTTTGTTCAAGGAC
>NW_007727037.1:57200-62638 GCF_000696425.1 Galeopterus variegatus
GTCCCTTGTTCTGAAGTCTCCTGGACAGCCCCTCTGCCCACCCCTTGAATGTCAGTGTTCTCCTGGCCTTCTGTGCTCCTAGGTTCATGCCCCCAACATCTCCCTGTTCATTAACTCAACAAAGACATATTGGCACCGGCTGTGTGCCAAGCTGCCCTGGCAGAGTTGACACTCTAGTGGGAGACAAACAATAAACGAGATGAACAAATAAAAAACTTGAAGCTGTGATCAGTGTGTGCTCTGAATGAAATGACTGGCTAAAGAGGATGTGGGGGGTGGAACCTACTTAAGTCGTGGGCAGTGACCGGAGAAGGAACATTTAGGCTGAAGTTTGAGGAATGAGAAGGAGCTGGCCATGCAAAGATGAGGAACAGCTCTCCAGACACCCGGGATGACGGCGAGCCGTGCATGAGGACCTGAGGGAGGAAACGCTTGGCATGCGTGGGGACCATAAGAAAGCCAGTGGGGCTACAGAGAAATGAGTGGCAGGAGAGGGGACATCAGATGAAGCTGAGATCTGGTGTAGAACCTCGTGAGCCACGAGAAAGTTGTTAGGCTAAGTACAGTTGGAAGTCATTGGATAAGAGGATGAACAACCAAATTTGTGTCCCTGAAAGATCAGTGCGGCTGAAATTTGGAACTGGAGTGGAAGTGGGGAGACCAGGTGGCCTCCCAGTCACCCGGATGAGAGATGGTGGTGACTTCACCTACAGGGTGGCAGTGCAGATGGAGTGCCACTGCTGCGATGTATTTCCAAGGTGAAAATGATGGGACTTGCTGACGAGGTGGACACGAGGGGTGAGGAAGAGCGAGTCGTCAAGGGCAACGCTCATGTCTTCCAGCTTGAAGCTGGGGACAGAGCTACCTTTTATTGAGATGCAGAAGCAGGTTCGGGGTCGGGGAGGCAAATCGTTTTGGAGCTCCACTTTGAGTTCCATTCTGGAAATGCCAAGCTTGACGTGCCTGAGAGGCATCCAAGAGAAGAGGGCAAGGGGTAGCTAGGTATTCCAGGCTGGAGCTCAGGGAACTGGGAATTGTCAGCCTGCAAATGGTATGTAAAGCTGTGGAACGAATGAGATCCACTGGGCAAAGCATGGGAAGGGAAGAGACGGGGGCCATCAGGTCATTGAAGCTAGAAATACCATTTCGTTTTCACTTCTTCCTCTCTCTTCTCCTTATGGTGTTAGATGGTTGCAGCCGATGAGTTCTAAATCCAACATATTTCTGGGCCCTGTCCTCTCTCTCCGTTCCCCAGAGACTTTCAACAGCCTCCTGGTCTTGGTCCCTCCAGGTCATCCTCCCTTCTGCCACCTGTGAGGTCTGCCCCTGCTCGGCTGGGACAAAACTGAAACCAGAGAGGGAGGCAGAAGGCAACCTCAGAGAAGCAGTCACGGAACGACATCATGTGGGAACAGGGTCACCCAGACCTGGTCTGGAGAGGCACCAGCACCAGAGAGAACCAGGTGCTCAGGTTGGTGACCATGGCAACCGGGGAGGACGCAGGCAGATGCTGGTAGTGTGCCCTGTTCTGCTCCCTACTCTGGCAGGGTGGCTTTATTAGCCCAGTTTACTGGTGCCAACCCATGCAATTTCAAACTTAAAAGTACCACCCCACCCTGCCAGGGGACACTCTCTAAAACAGATAATAGCAACAATAACAAGTATAACAATGACTAACATTTACTGAGCACATACAATGTGCCAGGCACTGTGCCAAGTGTTTTATATATGTTCCCCCATTTTAATAAAATAACCCTCGGAGGCAGATCTGATAGAAGAGGACACTAAGGTTTAGGGAGATTAAGGAGCAGATGACAGCATGGGCCACAGGGCTGGACAGCTGGTTTGTCCCAGCTGTGTTGCTGTGTGATTGGGCCTTGTGAGCTCTCCTGGCCTCATCTGTGAAATGCAACTAAATGGCATAGCTCATGTTAAAGCATTTTAGCTAATGCCTAGCACAAAGGAAATGCCCAGTGCTGACTGCTGTAATTGCTGCTACCATGATTACGATTAAACAAAATGCAGCTCACGTCTTTCCCTGTGCAAAAGGCTCCAGTGGCTCCCCGTCCCCAGAGACGAGGCCTCACCACCAGCCCACCCATGAAAAGTGCTCCTCCAGCCATGCCACTCACCATTTCCTGAATGGGCCACCATTGTCACCCCTCTGAGCCTTTGCTCCTGCTGTCTCCAGTGCCTGAAATGCCCTCCTTGCCCTTCACCAGGTAGGTGAGAGAAAGTCATCAGTGGAGAGGTCAAGAGCCACCAGCCCTAGGCTTACAGACTGGGGTCTCTGCCATATTTGCATGTTGGGCACCTAGCACAGCACCGGACACTCAGTAGATGCTGACTGCAGGAAACATCAGAAGCTCGTTACATTTTTTAAAAGCAGTCACAGGGAAGGCTGGAAAGAGCTCAGTTCCAGGAAGAGACAACACCATGGGCCTGCCCTTTAGCTGCAGGTCAGTGACATCACCTCCGCAGGCCAGCGACGGGCCTCAGTCTCATCTCTTCTCCACCAGAACTTCACAACAATCTCTGTGGTGAGACTTCAGTTTAAAGACCAACAGGATAACACGCTTGGGAAACACAAGCCCAGAGCAAGACGTGGGGTCAGAGAAAGGCTGTCCTCCAGCCCTGTTGTCTCTTCCAGGGCCCTCCTCATCCCAGATGCTCCTCCTATGCCCGTTCCAGGCCCTTCCCAGCCAGATGCCTGGAAGCATAGTTGCTGATAATTGCTTGGAATGGTTTCTTACTAATAGGATTCTCTCAAAGACCAAAAGCCTTTAGTCTCAAAAAAATTAATCTCATAGGTTGGATGGCACTTCAGGGCCTATAATGGACAATTAGGGAAATATTCTTCAGAAGCCTGCCTGGCAGATCACAAACCCCGCTCCAAGGAGAGTAATAACAATAACAGATGACAGTTGTCACATACTTCCTTCATGGCGAGCACTTTACATTCATAATCTCATGTTACCCTCATAGCCATGCTATGACGTGTCCGGCTTTATTATCCCCATTTTCAGCAAGGGACAAACTGAGCTAGTAAGTGGGGAACCAGATCTGGATGCAGACATCCACTCTGGAGCCTGAAGTCCTACCCACTCCGCTACACAACTGCTATGCTGCACTGTCTGCAGAGGGGGTTATGCTGCGATTCCAGGGTCAGGAGTTTGGGGGTCTGCTGATTCCTGTGGTTTCTCACTAGCTTCTGTTATTGGGGAGGGGAGACAGGGTAGGAAAGAAATGTCAGAGCAGTCACCAGTGACTGCCTCATCAGAGTCCTCACAGCCCATGCCATATTTTCATTAGGCCTCCATCCAGGATTTGTCATGCTTGGGGGATGACAGAGACTGATGACAGCAGGTGTCCTCAACAACTCTTTCACCCTGAGTCTGAGTTCTGCCTGGGCTCACCCAGTGGGACATCTGAGATTGTAGAAGGTGTTTCAGCAAATTTTGCAAGAATAATATGAAAATCCTACCCCTGTCTGCTGTCCAAAACCAAGTCAGATGTCCCAGGAGCGTCCCGCCTCCAAACCTCATCCCCATCTATGTACTTCACTTCCAGAGCAGGACACGGCATTACCTTAGCATGTCGGAAAGAATGCTTAAGACATTGTAAACCTGTCTCCACTTTCTCCTACAACTCAGACTGATCTTCCCATCAATCAGAGCCTTAAAGCTCGCTCTTGCCCAACTTGTCATCAGCTTTCCTGATGACCACTGTGGCCCCAGGGTAATTTCTTCCACCTCATCCTCATTCCAGGGGAAACCAATACATTCAGTACCATTTGGACTGAGGAAGTTGAATGAGTGTTAACAATAATAAAAATTAGCCACACTGTATTGAGTACTTACTGTGTGTCAGGCACATGGCAACTCAGAGATGAGAAACTGAGGCTTAGAAACACCCCAGGAGACCCAGCTAGTCAACACAGAGTCAGAATTTGAACCTAAGACTTGAACTGGTGCTGCACTACTGCCTTCCAAGACAGGGCCAATCTGGTGTCCACAAGAGCCAAGGAGTTATCAGGAGGGTTTCAGTTCACCCAGAGGAGCAGTGACTTGGGGAGACTCTGGCAGCTGGAGGTGGAGTTTGGTTTCTAGGTCTGGATTTAGTGGGCTCCATTCTAGAAACATATCTCAATAAGAGGACTGTAACACGCTCTAGCATGGGCACAGTCAGAAATTCTAAATTAATTCTGAGGCTGCCAAAGAATTTGAAAAGAATCCCACCTGCAACCCCAGCACCCTCAGAATGACCATGAACAGAGAGACTATCAGAAACCAACTATTTAGGGCCGGCCCGGTGGCGCACTCGGTAGAGTGCGGCGCTTGAGAGCGTGGCGGCGCTCCCCCCGAGGGTTCGGATCCCATATAGAGACCGGTCCGCTCACTGGCTGAGTGTGGTGCGGGTGCGACACCGAGGGTTGCGATCCCATTACCGGTCACAAAAAAAAGAGACAAAAAGGAAAAAAGAAAAAAAACCCAACTATTTAAACAACAACACAAGATGTGGATAGGAAGTTGAAGGTGAAGGAACCAGAATGTTTCCTGAGAGCTGGAACTTCTGACCCTCACTCCAACAGCATCCTCCCAGGACGACGCCCTTGGTACTCTCCATTACCCCAAATCAGAGTGGGATGGGGGTAAAGAGATGCCAAGTCCAGGGTGCCCTAGGCTTTCAGGGTTCACAGGGACAGATCTGCCAGGATGATGGAGAAAGTCACAGGTGTCTCCAGGAGGACCTTATGGAGGAGAAAATCAGAGCGGGAGGGGAAGGAGGGGAGGGGGAGGGGAGGAGGGAGGGGGACTTGATAATGGTCCTCCACAGGCTCCCCCTGGGATAGTCAGTGAACTGAAATGCCTGTCCCCATGTTAGCTCTAGCCCTGTCCTTAAGAGGCTCCAAGGTGGAGCACTGCTCAGCCATAAACAAGAATGAAATTCTGCCATTTGCAGCAACATGGATGAGCTCGGAGAAAATGATGTTAAGTGAAACAAACCAGGCACAGAAAGAGAAATACCACATGTCCTCACTCAGAAGTGGGAAATAAGAAAGAAAGAAAGAGTGAGAGAAAGAGAGAGAAAGGCCGCAGTAATACATCAAGCTTTCAGAAGGAGAGGACAGGTATATGGTTACTAGATTTAGGAAAGGGGGAGGTGGAGGGGGGTTAGGGAGAAATTGGGTAAAGGACACAAAGAATAATTATGATTTATAATCATGAACATGCTAATAATATTGATTCAATCATCACATACTGTACACAAATACCGATAGTCAACTCAGTACCCCATAAATATGTATAATCAACTATGTTTCAATTAAAAAATAAATTAAAAAGTAAAAAAATAAAAAAATAAAAAAATAAAAAAATAAAAATCTATCACAGACAAAAAAATAAAAAAATAAAAATGGGTTACTAGCTAGGTGCTAG
>NW_007727037.1:63142-70461 GCF_000696425.1 Galeopterus variegatus
AACATGCTAATAATATTGATTCAATCATCACATACTGTACACAAATACCGATAGTCAACTCGGTACCCCATAAATATGTATAATCAACTATGTTTCAATTAAAAAATAAATTAAAAAGTAAAAACTTTTTTTAAGTTGAAAAATAAATTAATAAAAAGAGGCTCCAAGAAGTGGAGGACCCACACCTTCCCCACCTGCATCTCTGCTGAAGGCTCAGATTTGCATTTCTTAAGGAAATGCATCAGCTGGATGCACTAGGGCCTCAGATGGCCTGAAATCTTCAAAGGGACACTTATAAAACTGGCCCCTTAGAAGTATCTCCTGATCTACTGAAGGAAGAAAAGAATCTTAAAGATTCTTCAGGCTGGGACAGTTGTTGGTCCAATGCTGGCTCTCCAACTTCACCTTTCATTTTGTCCCCCCAAGCCCTGGGGATGTGACCATGTCTCTCCTAGAGCCACTGTCTGCTCTTCGCTTTAGTATCTCCCAAGCTGATTTTTTCAGTCTACCTGGGGAGCTGATCCCAACCACACCTGCCAGGCTGGGGCCAAGGCAAACCCAGCCATCTGACTTGAATCCTAAACACACTGCACTTGGGTTCATGGCCAGGTCCAAGAGGATGGGCTGCCTGGGCAACCACAGCATCGCCCACTGCTCCCCAGACACACTGGGGCCCCACTTTCGTCTCTGGACTCCCTAGGGAGGGCCTTTTCTGTCTGACCCTCAGAGATTCTGCCTGTGAGTTTGGCCCTTGTTATGGGCTAAATTGGATCCCCCCAAAATTCATATGCTGAAACCCTAATGCCCAGTCCTTCAGAATGTAAGTGTATTTGGAGATAAGGCCTTTAAAGAGGTGATTAAGTTAAAATGAGGCCAGTACGGTAGGTCCTAATCCAATCTGACTGGTGTCCTTATAAGAAGAGGAAAGTTGGCCTCCCAAAAATGCACCAGGGTGTGTGAGCACAGAGAGAAGATATGAAAGGACAGAGCAAGGGGCAGCTATCTGCAAGCCAGAGAGACGCTGCAGAAAAAAACCACACCTGCCACATCTTGATCTTGGACTTCCAGCCTCCAGAACTGTGAGAAAATACACTTCTGTTGTTTAAGCCACCCAGTCTGCAGTGCTGTGTTATGGCAACTCAAGCAAACTAATAAGGCCTTCCTCACCAGCCTTCGCCGCTTTCTGTTGCTAAGAAAAGTAATAAAGGTTAAACTTACTGTGTGTCAGGCCCTGTGCTAAGCAGTTTGCATGCTTATCTCATTCGGTCCCTTCAACAACATTAGGAACATTATTACCCCCATTTTACACATGGGGAAACTGAGGTTAATGGCTTGCCCAGGGTCATCCAGCTGATACATGACTGACACAGGATTTCAGTCCAGGCAGGCTGGCTCCCGAGGCTGGTGCTCCTGGCCATCACGCCACACCACCAGGGATACTCACGGCTCCAGTCCCTGGAAGTCCACCCCTCAGCCTGGCTCTCAGACTAGCTTGATGAGCCTGATGGATACTCCCGGGCCAGTTGGAGGCATGGCCCCATAGTTCCAGACTGCCATCAAGGCTGGTCTCCCTGGAACCTCAATAGTGGCATGTCACCCAGGAGCTCATGAACCTCATGTCCCAAAGCAGACTGCCCTGCCCTGTCTGAAGGCCTGTGGTGTTCTCACTCAGTAGATCTGGATCAGGAACTAGGAATCCACATTTAACTAGGAGCCTGGTGCAGGAGGTTCAGATACCTATTGTTCCTTTCCTCTCCCCACGAGGGACACCACTGGCTCTTCATCCTCTGTCAGCAGAGATGAGCGAGCCTCCCCAAGCCCAGTGAACATGCCAGCCATTTACAATTGAGTCACTCAGCCTCCAGGAACCTTCAAATCATCCCTGCAACTAAGTGCCCTCAAGGACTCTAGTTCATTGGTTCACCTTCAACAAGGCTTAGTTCTGAAGCAACAGAACTGACAGCTGCCTACCAGCCCTAAGAACAGGACCACTTCCTCAGCCCCTGCCAGAAGATCAGAGAAGCAATGGGCCTTAGAGACAGTCCTCCTGGTCCCCTCACCAGAGGGACCCTACAGTATGGAAAGAACAGGGTGGTTCTGTGACAGGACAGTCTGGGGTGAGCTGGAGTGGACAGTCACTTTTTGCAACTAACTCGCCCTCCCCGCAAGCTCTCTGCTGGAACATGCCAAGTCACCCTTTATAATGGACAAAGCCAAGCTTTGTAAGCACTGAATTACTTTGGAAGGTGGGAGGAGGAGAAAAATTGGTCAATACCCGTGTTACAGCTCTCATCTCACTCTGCCGTGTGTCAGGGTCAGCTAGTCCCCTACCTGGCTTCTTGGGCTTTTATGAGCCCCTTGCGGACAGGAGCTGGCTCTGTTTCTTCCATCATCCCTGGCACAGGGTCTCCTGAGTGTGGCTACTGAAACCACCTGCACCAATCTCACCTGGGGGGCTTATTCAATGCGAATTCCTGGTCCCTGTTCCAGATCTACTACAGGAATCTGCATTTATCAAGTGCCCCATCTGATTCCAAGGTTCACTGCCTGCTGGCTCCTTTATTTAACTGTGGCCTGTCCCACTGAGGAAGTCAGCCAGGTTCTGATATGGAACTAGGTAGGATGACCATCTGTCCTAGTTTAGACTGAGAGTTTCCTGGGATGGGGTTTTCAGTGCTAAAACCAGGACAGTCCAGGGCAAACTGGGGTGGTTGGTCACCCTAGCACATCTCAAAACTCCCCACACGAGAGCAAAGAGCAGGGGTTCCCAAGCTCACAGGTAAGAGATAACATCCAAAGCACTCGTACTTGGTATTGGAATGCTCCACAATGTACTCATGGTTGAATGTGGGCGTGGGTGATGTTTTGGGATTTCACAACACTTCAAGTGAAAAAATAAAGTGAGACCACAAAGAACTGACTCAAGGGTGCTGGAAATGGGTCCAACTTCCCCAGTCTGTCCCCTGCCCAAAACCTACATCACCACCCTATGCTAAAATAAGCAAACATGTACCCTGAGCTAACTGTTCCTTCAGGATCAGAGGGGTCACTGCCGGGGAGGAGGGAGTCATGAGAATCATAGGGTGCTGGAACCAGATAGCCCCCCAGAGATCGCACAGTCCTAATCCCTCACTTCTCAGATGAAAAAACCTTAAGGTGCAGAAGGGCCCAGTGACTGTCAGGGTCACACAGCTAGCCAACCAGAAGACGAATCCACTTCTTCTGACCACACCACTGCACAAGCCCTTTTGGTGGGCAAAAAATGACAAGAGCAGACGAAAAATAAAACAAAAGCAATATGCACTGAGAAGGAGGCTAGATGCATAGAGCGGTCAGAACAGAAGAGTATTTAGGGGGGAGCAGGGTATCCTAACCTTCCCCACCCCCCATGTGACAGATGAGGAAACTGAGGCACACGAAGGTCGAATATCTTTCCCGAGCCTACATTAAGAAAACCCTCTTATAGGTCACTTAAGGCCTGTCCACAGTGGCTACAGATGTGGGTTCTGCTAACAGATCTGAAGATTTGCTATATCTAAAGCGAGAGACCTTCGTGACAATATCCAGCAGGACGGTAGGACAAGAGTTCCTAGGGATAGAGCAGGAGACCTGGATCTGCAGACACAATCCTGCAGGCTTCAGCCTGGGGAAGCTGTCTGAGCAGCAGTGAGTACACCAGGCCTACTGGGGTGGCTGGAGACTGGGGGGACCCGTAGAGGTGACTCACTTTCCATTTTAAACAGCTTTGAGTTGTATGAAATAATTGATAAGAATTTGTTGGTTTTTGATATCTTTAAAAAATGATTAAAGGGGAAAAAATACCTTTCTGTAGCGGACAGTGAGAGAAGAGCAGAATTTGGGGAGGCAGAGAGATAAAGACGGTGGAGTTGTAAGGTAAGGAGAGTCAACTGCTGCAGTCAAGAAGAAAACAAGGGCCCTCAGGACCAGAGGTGAGGCGGTCTCGGTATTCTGCAGGGGAGGTGTCTGTACCGTGCAGAACCGGACTCCAAGTTGCCTTTTTAAGTAAATGGAAAAGAAATCTCAACTTAATGAATCTCAGGATCATAAAACGTTTCCACCTCTCATTAAGGATTTTAGGACTGATTCCTAAAAAGTATTTTGAGTTCCCCATAAATGAGAATTCAAAAATATTACCCACAAGTTATAGTCCACGACAAAATGGGAGTGATCTTCCAGGAATGATGTCTCTGTGGTTGGCCCCGTAAAACCCTGGCTGTGCAGAATCCTTGGGGAATGCATGAGTCACTTTACAGGGTCGAATTGCCTGAATAGCTGAAGGTAAAACATTTACGTGATGGGCGTTTAAACTTTTAAATAGAAATCTTTCCAAAATGGCCTCTTCGCCCCTGCATTCTAAAACAGAGCACAAGGGACATTATTTCAGTAATCCCATTTTAAGGTGGCACCACCCAAGCTCGCCGATGCCTGGAGCTACTCCCCTGGCAGTGTCTTACACTCAGAACTTTCCATCTCTCACCGCAGTCCCCCCGCCCCAGCCCCTGCCCTTGCCTCACTCCCACCTCATTTCACCTCTGGTCTCTAGCCCACCACCTCAGCCCTCCTTATTACTGACAGTTACTCAAAGCTCAGCCACCACACCCATGGATGGGTCAGCGGTTTATTAAAGCCACATTACTGGAAAGTACTAAAGACAGACCCAGAACCAAGCTGCAAATAATCATAGCAACAGTCAGCATTCTTTGACACGGGACAGTTTCATTTACGTATTTTGTGAAGTCCTTACACACTCGGAAGTAGCCAGCACAGGTTGTTTTAGCTACATTTTTATGAGAAAACCAAGTTTTACAGGTTAGATCAGCTTCATAAAGGCACCTGACCAATACATGGTAGGTGGATAACTTGCATCCAGGTCTTCTAACTCCAAATCCACATACCTTGCTTCTTCTTGAGTCACCTGCACTGATCAAGTATCAGTTATCTAAAATCTGCCGAGCCCATGGGCAGAATAAGTGAAAGCTGGCGATCTGGTTACGAAGGGATTGGACAACGTGCCGAGGTCTGCAATGTCACTGTTAACAGCCCCTAATGGAAGAAGAGGCAGGCGAGGAGGAAGCTTGTTCATTTACTCCCAGGAGGGCTGCCCGTTGCTCTGTCTTCATCTCACAGCCTTACAGGCCAGGAGAGTGTTTCTAATCATGTATCCATTTTATCCATATTCCAGGACAACAAACTGCGTCTTATGTTCCAACGGGTTGATTGCAACAGGATGTTAGCCATTTGGCTCTTTGTGGAGAGTGTATATCCCACAGTCGTTCTAATCATGTATCCATTTTATCCATATTCCAGGACAACAAACTGCGTCTTATGTTCCAACAGGTTGATTGCAACAGGATGTTAGCCATTTGGCTCTTTGTGGAGAGTGTATATCCCACAGTCGCGCTGACTGGGGTCACTTTAAATTTAGGACCACAGACCTCAAGCTGCCACCCAGCATTGCCTGGAAATGCTGCGACATTTCTTAGCAGGTTCCCTAGTCCCCTTTCCAAGATGATGGCTCGACCCTTCCTCGGTCCTCCAGCCTCCAGCTTCCCTCCCCACTTTGTTTCGGTTCAAGGCCTCGCCCCTTATGTCACCAAGAGAACAGAAGCCAGGATCAAGGGCTATCGCATCTCCCCTCCATCAGGCCCTCAACCTCCCTGCATCTGACTGTGTACTCTCAGGCTTGACCTGTTGATAGGGTGACAACTGTCCCGCTTTGCCCGGGATTGAGTGGATTTCTGGTATGTGAAAATTTCTGTTTTAAAACCAGACTTTCAGTGCTAACACTGGGGAAGTTACTCTAAAGACGGATGAGCATCTCCTGCTCTTTCCCAGGGGAGGCCCACCCTCCAGGGCACCCCGGACCCCACCCCTCTCAGCAGCGGAGGGGCCCCCGAACATACAGACAAGGTCTGATGTCCCCCATCTCAGAGAGTAGAAAGTGTCCCCCGTGGTCCCACGGTTCTCTCCTCCTACCAACCCACGTCTCTGCCCTTCTCAGCAAAGCTCCGCCCGCGCTCGCGGAGCCCTCTTCCCTTCAGCCTTTCTTGACTGACAGCTTCCACCCAGGCTTCCATCCCTTCACTCCAACAAAACCTCCATCGTCAAGACCACCCACACTGCCAAATCCAAGAGGAATTCTGAGTCCCCGTCGCATTCAACCTGTGGTGACGGATGGGGATTTTTTTTAAATGTTTACTTCCCATTGGTTATAAACCAATTCTTTTGAGAAAGAGAATAAAAATGAATGGCTGGAAAACTAAGCACATGCTTGGATGATACAGCAATGTCAGATGGCTATAAAAGTTGCAGAAGGCCACCTCTCTGTTTCTATAACGTGTCTCCCCGTGAACCTCTCCAGGCACAGTCTGGGAACCACTCTTTGAAGAGCGTCCCTCTACCTCCCACGTTTCCCTGAATTTCCTCCTACCCTACGTGCTGTTCTTTCTCTAATTCCTTTGCTCCATCCTCTTTCTTTTCCCAGGGCTTAGTCCTTGCTTCTTCTCTCTCCGTGTTCTACCTGTTTGATGCCAACCAGTCTCGTGACCACAGATATCATCTACATGCCAACGACCCTTGCCGTGGATAGAATTGTGTCCCCTCAAAAGACAGGTTCAAGTCCTAATCCCCAGCACCTGGGAATGTGAGCTTATTTGGAAATAGGGTCTTTGCAGAAGTAATCAACTTAAGATGAGATTGTATTATATAGGGTAAGCCCTGATCCAATGACTGCTGTCCTTATAAGAGGGACACAGAGACACAAACTTGGCCATGTGCAGAAGGAGGCAGAAACTGGAATTAAACAGCCATAAGCCAAGGAAAGCCAAGGATGGCCAGCAACCACCAGGAGGTAGGAAGAGGCAAGGAACGATTTTCCCCTAGAACCTTCAGAGGGAACATGGCCCTACCAACACCTTGATTTTGAACTTCTAGCCTGCAGAATTGTGAAACAATAAATTTCTGCTGTTTTAAGTCACCTAGTTTGTAGTAATTTTTTACAGCAGCCCTAGCAAACTAATACAACCCCCAATTTACGTATCCAGCCTGGAAGGCTCACCTGAATACCAGGCTTATAGACGTGCAACTATGCACTTGACATCTCCCCTCGGCTGTCTATTAAGGATCTCAAACTTAACATGTTCAAAACTAACCTTTTGATTTTTTTCCCCCAGACCCTCTTCTCCACATTTCCCCCAACTCAGTAAATGCAAGGCTGTTCAGCCAGTTGTTCAGACTGAAAATTTAGATTCTCTCTCGCTCCCGCCCCCCACATATCTAATCCATCAGCAATTTCTATC
>NW_007727037.1:71041-71716 GCF_000696425.1 Galeopterus variegatus
AAAATTTAGATTCTCTCTCGCTCCCGCCCCCCACATATCTAATCCATCAGCAATTTCTATCAGCTCTCCTTTCAAGGTATTTCCTCCTCTCTGCCAACCATCATCATGTCTTGCCTCTCTAGAATATTCCAGAAAGGCAAAGACTTTGTCTTGTTTATTGCTATCTCCAAGGCCTGGGACATGATAGGCATTCAATAACTACTTGTTAGATTGATGAAGTAAAATCTTATTAATTCTAACAATTTGTGATTAAACACAGACTACTCAGCAAATTAACAGTATAACTAAGATAAGAACAGTATAACTATGTAGGATAATAAACTGTTTACAAACAACACGCTTGTTAATTATGAATCACTTGTATATTCATTATGGTTCTCAAGCATCTCTTTTAAAAGACCTGATTTACTCGGTGATTACGCAAAGCCTAGAACATTTCTCGCAGCCTATTTCAATCCATTTAAAGTATATCCTTGGAAGTAATATGATTGTATTTTCTAAAAGAAAATACCTATCCTATAATCTAAACTTTTGCAGTGATCTCATTAGAAAGTGTACCCTATAAACACCTTAAATCCTCAGTGTTTCTAGTCTGCACCACGGCTCGCCCAGCATTCCAAAAATGCATCTTGAAATAGTCAAGCCTTTTGACACTGAGGAAATCGTGTAGAAGCC
>NW_007727037.1:72828-88198 GCF_000696425.1 Galeopterus variegatus
CAGAAGGCTTGTGTGCTGATTAAAGAGTCTGATGGGTGGTCATCTCAGGTGGGCAAGATCAATAACTTTGTGAATGATGGTTTACATCAGATCATCATCTCCCACCAAACTTCATCTCTCATCTCTTTTTTTTTTCTTTTAGGGAAAAAACAAAACTTCTAAACAGCCCAATTGTTCATAGTAATCTGATGCTTACCCAGCTGGTGGATTTCAATAGGATGAATAGATAACACAAGATGCTGGGCCTGCTGCAATCCCTCCGCACCTGACCCCCCTGCTGGACAGCTCAGATGCTTCATCCACCTGTGGCCAAGCCCTGCAAACTGAAAGAACTTCCGGTCTTACTCACACTAATACAAGAGAAGTATCTGCGGAGGAACTTTGGTCAAGCAAGCAGTTTGGCTCCTGCAGCTGGAGGGACAAGGGCACCGTAGGGAGAATGGTGGTCCTCAGAGGAGTCCTTCTGACCGCAAACACAGTTCAAGGCACCCTGGAGCAGAGTTTCTCAACAGTGACACTTGGACATTTGGGACTAAATAATTCTTTGTTGTGGGAGGCTGTTCTGTGCATTGTACAATGTTCAGCAGCACCCTCGCCTTCTACCCACTAGATGCCAGTAGAACCCCCCTAGTTGTGACAACAAAAGCTGAATCATTGCCAAATGTCCCCTGGGAGGGATATCACCCCTGGCTAAGAGCCACTGCCCTAGAGGACAAGCAGGGACAAAGGACAGGGAGAACCCCAGTGTGAACTGGACATTGGAGACACAAGAGTGAGGCACAGTAGGGACCACGGGATGAAGACAGAGCACCAGTAAAGGTACGAGGAAAGCTGGTGGTCACCTGGAAAGCTCTGTGATGACCCTACCTGGGGGTCCTTCAGAGGAAACATCAGTAAACTCTAGATCTATCCCCAGAACCACAGGGAAAAAATCAAGAACCTCATAAAGTTAAAAAGCAGCTTATATCTAACTTTTTAACGAAGAGAGAAAACTTTTAATTTCTAGCCCAAATAGGTAACATTATCTTTTATTGATAAATGTGTAACTTACATTAGCCTGGGCCACTCCATTCTGAGGCTAATATTGGGGTCATTTTGACAGTAATAACATGGGTGCTGCTGGCTCTTGCCTCTGACAGCTGTGGTAGGGCCCCAAGTCTCCTTCCAACCTCCCCCACCCACATACACACACACACATACCTATACACACATACTATACACACAAACACACACATACATGTGCGCACACACGCACACACACTACCAGTGCCAAAAGTCATCAGACAGCTGTCACATGTCCTCCTAAGCAGACCCAAGCTGCTCCCACGAAGCTGCCTCCATGGTCCCCCCCACCAGCCACCTTCCTCAGGTGCCAGATCCTGATGAGCAGGCCTGGCCCCTCCTGCAACGCTGTCACCGCCTGCAAATGCTGCTGCTCTGTGCCCCAGGCACTGCCACTACTGTGCCCGTGGGTGAAGAGCCAGAGCCACGCTGTGTTTCCTGGGTTCTCAACGCACCTGCAAGGACCTCCCTGCCTAGGTAGGCAAAACACCTCTTTCTCTGCCCCGGGGCAACAGGCACAAAAGCATCATTTCTTGGTCGCATTGCCTCACAGAGACCTTGGTAAAGCCACTCTCTGGTGTTATGACTCACGGCTCCCGGGTCCACAGGACTCCCCAGCATCAGGCTGCGTGAAGACTGTCCTCACCTTCCAAAGCTTGAGGCCAACCATGTGTTGCCTGAATATTTTTTTCCCAATTTTAGTGAGGTCGCCTGACATATGGGCTGACTCTTCTCTTAAAGGAATTTATCTATCAGACACCCCTCCATCCCCCAAGCAACTTCCAGAGGCTGTCCCACTCCCCAGCAAGACATGGCTGAGACCAGCGAGGCTCTGGCGTGGGCTCAAGCTGGCACGCTGGCCGCACTCTTGCTACCTGGGCTGTCCGTACACCGCGGCTGCAGGTCAGAAACGAGGCCTCTGCCTCCTTTCCTGGTCTCCATTTGCATTGCTATGAAGAAAGAGGAGGCGGAAGGCAGGAAGAATCCACGCTCCCCCAGAAGCCTCTGTGAGGTATAACGGACAATATCTGCTGGGTGCTCACTCTGTGCCGAACACGCTCTAAGCCCTTCATAGGAGTTCTCTCGCTTTGTCCTTACAGCCACACTGTGTGGATGGTCCTATCTCTATAAGTGTCATAAAGGGGGAAAGGGAGGTACAGAGATGGGGAAAGGCCTGTCCAAGGCCAGGCAGCCAGTGGGAGGTGGAGGTGGGGGGCGGGGAAGGTCGTGTCCCGAGGCCTGCGGGCAGGGGGTGGGGGGCGACCGCGTGGGACACAGGACACCCACCCAGGCATGTCCCACGCACGCATCAGCTGGGTTCAGTGGCAGGGGAAAGAGAAACTAAGAGAAAAATGGGAGTTGAGAAAAGAAAGAGCAGGAATGAAGAAAGGGAGAGATGAGACAGACGGGGAGAGGGTGAGAGGTGGAGAGAGAAAGGCCCATCTGACCGCCACTCCCCACGAGGCATCGGTCATCGCCCTCCCGTTCAGGAGGATGCCCATAAACCAGTGAAGAGTTGGCTTTGTGTCCAGTCCTTCTCCTGTGCCACAGCCCCCTTTCCCGCATCTGTGACCCTACGCACCTGCACCCACTCCCCACACTGTCACTTGCCTCTAGACCCAGAGCGGGACCCGGCCCCTGCTTCTCACCCCCCGTGGACACCATACAACCCCCACCCCACCCCACCCTGGGCTCCTCCTCAACCTGGCCTGTGACCCGCAGCTCACAGTTCCTCCCTGAACTGACCAGGCCACACCATTGTCCCTCCACCGTCCTTCCACCCTGAGCTCTTAGGCCTCGTCAACACCCCATCCCAAAGCCATAATCCAGCCACGCCCCATCCCAGGGCCCCTCTGTTACTGCTGCCCTAAGCGCCCCCGTCCTGCTTCTCAGCCCGCACCCCTATTCCCTGCTCAGCATCCACATAAACTCAACCCTCCAAGCCTTGCCCTCCCCCCATCCTCTAAGCAATTTCTGAGTGGTCCAGACCCCCACCTGAGGATTACCAGGGGCCCTTGTTTAAAATACCAGGACAGTGAAATAAGCCAGACACCAAAGGACAACTACTATCGGATTCCACTGACTTGAGGTCCCTAGAGGAGTCAGATGCACAGAGAGTAGAATGTGGCTGCCAGGGGCTGGGGGGCGGCGGCAATAGGGGGCTGGTACCTAAACGGGACTGAGCCTCAGTTCGGGAAGATGAAAAAGTTCCAGAGATGGATGGTGGTGATAGTTACACAACACTGTGGATGGACGTAATGAAGCAGAACTGTACTCCTAAATATGGCCAAAAAGGTCAATTTCATAATATGTGTTTTACCACGATAAAAAAATGCTATTAAAAAGTAATAGCGGGCCGATGGATACGTTAATGAGCTTAATTTAATCATTCCACATCGTACATCTCATTGCACCCCACCAATACAATTAGGATTTTTCAATCAAAAATAATATTAATAACTAATTAATTAGAAAATAAAAATGCCATGACAAAATCAGAATCTTGGTAGTGGGTCCAGAACCAGCTCCCCAGTGATTCTTTTTTTTTTTAACTTAATTTTTTTTTTTATATTCTATGATGCTGTTGTGAAGCAGTTGGGAAGGAGGGGGAGAGGGGAAACGGGAAGGAAACAGGATGGAAGGAGAAAGGAGGAGGGGCAGGGTTGAGGCCTGTAGCACCCCCTTATTCCCATAAGGGAGGCCTGGGGACTTCCGTCAGTGGCTCAGTCATTGCTGGGCTGGGTGCAGATGTCAAGGGGGTGTGACTAAAGCCCACCACTCCAGCTCAGGAGCCCGGGACACTCCTTGTAGCAGCTTGGGTGGTCTTCACTGGGCTGGTTGCATGTGTCAGGGGGCATGGCCGAGACCCTAGGGGGGGCCCTCCCACCCCAGCTCAGGAGAGCCCAGGGCACTTCCTGCAGAGGCTGGCTCGGTGGTCATCGCTGGGCTGCTTGCTGGTGTCAGGGGGACATGGCTGAAGCCCCCAGTCCTCCCCGCTCTCTGGGTTGGTAGCCCAGGGGACTTCCAGTAATTCTAGGTGTTATAGGTGTTATTTGGTGATATGAGACCTTTATTAGTTAGTATCAAACTTTGTCTCTGGTTGTGGTTATTTTGTTTTTTTCTTTCAGTTCTGTGTTGGATTATTTGCAGCTCCCACCATTTAAACTCTGCACTGGAACTAATTTGTTGTCCTTTGCTTACTTCTAAAATGGGGGGACTTCCTGTGGGGACCAGCACTTGAGCTCTGTGGTTGAGCTAAATTGCTGCTTTGCTGCTGATTCCCTTGGGAAGGCTTTTTGTGCAGCTCAGATTTTAATAATTGACTTTATAGGTATTTCCAGCTCTCGTGAGATCTGGTGCACCTGGGTTGTATAGAAACTCTGAGAAAAGCCTAAGTCTTTTCAGAAAACTGCACCCCATGCAGTTCTACATTCCTGACCAGTCTCCTCTGAGTGGTCCTATACTGATTGTGGGGCAGATCAGCTGTCCTTGCTGTGTCCCAGTGTTCTCCCGGTGGCCCATCTCCCCCACTGCTCATGTTCCAAACATTTCCCATGGGGTGGGCCGTGAGCTGGTCCCTTCCAATGACTCACCAGCCTCTGAGTGGCTCCTCTTTTTCAATTGTTGTAGCTCCTTGGTCCTATGTGAGCCCACGGGAACCCTATTAGTGGTCTTGCTGGCCTGGCAGCCACCAAGGCCCTCTTCTCCCCTGCCGTCTCCAAGTAACTTCATCCAAAGGGCACAGCTGCGGCTTTTGCCAGCTCCTGCTCTGTGCTCTCAGCAGCTCCAGCCTAGATGCAGTCAGGGATCGAAATGGTCAGAGCAGGGCCGGCCCGGTGGCGCACTGGATAAGTGCGCCGCTTGGGAAGCGCGGCAGCGCTCCCACCCGAGGGTTCGGATCCCAAATGCAGACCGGTTCCCGCTCACTGGCTGAGCGAGGCACAGGAGCAACTCCGAGGGTTGCGATCCCGTTGCTGGTCCCCGGTCCGGTACGGGGGCAACACTGAGGGTTGCGATCCGTTGCCGGACACGGAAAAAGACAAAAAAAAAAAAAAAAAAGAAATGGTCAGAGCAGTTTTTTCTTTCTCTCATCATGGCTTCTCTCACCTTCAGGCACACTGTAGGTCTCTCCTCCTTTTCCCCTGAACTCTAGAGGCCCCAGTTTGGCTGTTGTTGCTTTTTAATAGTTGTAAATTAGTTGATTTGTGGAAGAGAGTGATGCTGGGGACCATCTATTCCACCATCTTGACCAGAAGCTCCCCAGTGGTTCTTGCGCAGCCTGACTGAGAATGGCTGCCACGCACTAGCTGTGTCATCTCAGTCAAGTTACTGAACCTTCCGAGCCTCAATTCCCTTATCTGCAAATGGACACGTGCCTTCCTCACAAAGTTCTTGTGAGGGTTACATGAGGGTTTCAGTCCAGTTTACTGAGCAGCCCCGGGTGCCAGGCCCTGTCCCAACATCCAGCACCTGCAGACAGCGGGTGGTCTCCCTTCTTCTTCCACTCTCAGGCCTCTGAAAAGCTCCCTGCCAGACAGGAACACCTGGCCACAGGTAAGGAGGCTCCTGACCTTCGAGGCTAGGGTTACAACCTGGTGAAGGAGAGGGACCCCGAGAAGCAGCTGCAGAAACGGAAGAGTTACAGAGGCCAGGAGCAGGGGGTCCTCAGGGCACTTAACAGGAGACCCCAACCAAGCCCTGCAACAGGGCTTTCCTAAGGTAGTGACAGCTGTGCTGAGACCTGGAGAGTAATTGGCTTGGGGGTGGCAGGGCATTCCTGGCCAAGGAATAACATGTGCAAAAGCCCAGAGGCTCTGGTACGTGTGAGGAAGAGGAAGGCTTGGCGGTGACCCTGGGGAATGTACGCCGAGTGCAGAGGAAAGCTGGCCAGTGGTTTTCCTTGGAAGCCTCCCTGGAATTCCCTCCACAGGAGACAGTGTTATCTGCAGAGCCAAAGCACTGGGCTCCTTATCTCTTCATCCGCTATCCCTGTGGCTTCTTGGGATGGCCTCTGACCGCCACCCAGAGCCTCAGCTGGCCAGGTCTGGCCGGCACACACACGCCTTCCTCTCAGCTGGAGCCCAGGGGCTAGGCAGGGGGAGGGCTCAGCCTCTGAGGTCACTTCATACCAAGGCCTGCCCCTCAGACCGAGGACACTTAGTGATCACTTAGTTATCTTAAGCTCTTTCATTACTTCAGGAGAGCACTGATGGAAAAGGGCTTCTATATTATTTTTTTCTCTTCTTTTTGCTTTTCCCAAATTGACCCCTGCCCCCAGCAATGCTTAGAAAAGAGGAAAGTGTGCACCGTGACAGAAATCACACGAAAACACTCCCTCCACTTTTGTGCCTCTTGTGGCACACACGTGTTTCACACACATTGACACAGTCTAGACTACAAAGCCCACCTACTTCAGCACTTACTGTAATAAGATGGACAAATTTTTTAACAGCTTGATTACTTCTTTGAAACAGATCCATTGTAGTTTGGGGTCTGCAAAGTGGTAAATGCACTAGGAAATTACATAAACATGTTTGCCAGGCCAACGTTTCTGTCTCGGGTGCAAGGAGGGTTGGAAGGTTACCAGACTGCTCATGACGCTTGTAGTAAGACGTTTCCCTAAGAGCCCATCGCCATGCAGAGGGGAACATTCTGGACCATTCCAGGCTTCCATCTCTCCACCCAAATGTCACCCACTCCCTTCTTCCCCTGTGTGCCAAACGGATAAGGCATGAGATGAGAGTTCTCCTTCCAGAACCGGCTCTCCAAGTGGGTGATCCAGGCCTGCATGCAATCTTGTCTTTTAGCTTGTTTTGCTGTGAAACTGTTCTTGAAAGAATTCCAAAGTGGCTTTAGGGAATATTCATATCTCGACTGTTTTTCCCTCCAGTAAAAATTAAGCTAGTTTGGCCGGTTCCAGCAGCCTGGAATCCAGGGGAGAGGGAGATAAGGTCCCAGGTGCTCCTTCTGGCTTGATCTGCTGGTCTGGTAGGAGGACATCACGCCCTTCTCCCCCAATTTGGAGCAGAAGAGCAGCAGGCAAGACTCGAGAAGCCTCGCCCAGAGCCTGCTCTCCGCAGGCTGGGCCCCGTGACCGGCTGTCCTAGTCAGTTAGAGCCACAGAACCCTCACCCTGCCAATCTTGCCTCTGCTCTTCTCTAAATCCCCTCGGCAGTTGATACTTTAGAAGTGGGAGAAAATAAAGATCAAGGGTTCAATTAAGTCACTGGTTGTGACAGAGTTCATTCCAGACAGCAGGAGGTCTCCCTTCTCATCCATTCAAAAGCTAATCAAGCAATCTCAGGATTAGCACAGAAGGGCTTGGCCCTTTCTCAACAGGCCCTGAACTCTAAAGCCCTGACCTCTGTCCCCAAACAAGGCCTTCCTCCCTGAGCTCTCTGCTATGCAAGGAATTCTGTACTCAGTAAAAAGAAAAAAAAAAATCCCCCTTGTTTTTGCTGCTTTCTGATCTGACCAAGTCGGAATGCATGGTGGGGAGGCACGCTGCTTGCCTGGGCAAAGACAACCATCCACAGCAAAACAGACCTCAGTAAACAGTGTCCTTGGCCTCCCCAAAAAAGCCCAGGAGCTGCCTTCCATGAACATCCCATGTAAGACACCCAAGAAGTTTGTGTAGTGGCTGGGCTGATCCTTCGCCGGGAGGAAACTAGGATGAGAAGGAAGTCGCTATGGGCCTGCCCTCCGCTCCATTCCGCTTGCACCTGCCTAAGCTACACCCTCAGTGCCTCGTTCCTACCTCTACACCTCCCACCCTCAGACCTACCATTGCCACCCAAAAGCCTCCTCAAGCCTCTGCTTCCAGCAAGTCACCCCTTAACACTCTTCAAAGGCTGTGCCCTTCCAGATCGATCTAAACCCTCTGCCTAGATGTTAAGACCTTTTATAATGTAGCCACCCCACCCTGCTGCTCCGCCATCTTCCCGGCTGCTCCCCAGTGCACACCGTTTGCTAGGTGAGTCAGTTTCTCCTTCCCTACTGGATCTGCCATGCTCATTCCATCCCTGGGCCATCACTCAGATTGTCCCCATGCTGTAGGACTGATCCTTCCTCAAGGCCCAGCTCAAGTCTCCCCTCCATGAAGCCTTCCTCAAGGCCACAGGATGTATTTAAGAGAAAGCACTCTGCAGCCAGCCAGCCTGGATTCAAATCCTGGCTGTCTTTACCAGCTGTCCATGACTCTGGGCAAATCACTTCATCGGTCTGTGCCTCAGATTCCTCCACTGCAAAATGGGGCTATAACTGCACCTATTCCATAGAGTTATTGTGAGGATTAAATGAATTAAGTCACACAACGCATTGTGTCATGCCTGACACACAGAAAATGCTTGATAAGGGTTAGTTCTTGTTTTCACCTGACCGTGCTGTCCCTCACCAAAGCCCTTTTCCTCTGAGTTCTCACACCGAGCATAGCCCATCTTGTACTGCTTACTGCAATTTCATGCATCCAAAGAGGAACAAGAGCTTTTGATCTGTAATTGTAACATCAACAAGCAATGGCTTATCCATGAACATAAAATATTCCTTGCTCCTGTAATGCAGAATAAGCGGGAGAACTTGACCCGGCAGCATTTAAGCCCTAAGAGAGTAAGGAAGGAAAAGATGGAGACAAACTGTCAGGAACAGGAAGACACGAAAATGTCCACAGAACAGTCCTGAGACTCATCCTCCTGGGGCATCTGAAAACCAAAAAGATAACATTTTGAAAGACATGGTTTTCATACCAAGAAGTGCTGCCTGGAGAGTGGCCTGGCCAGAGGCAGGAGTCTCAGCCAGCATCTGCTTTTCCTGAAAGTGAACAGCACCCAAGTGACAGGAGACCCTGAAGGCCCAGGGCCCGAGGACCACTAGATGGGATAGCATCAGGGTAGGGCGTGCCTTGGGCCTTCTGGGTCATCAGCTGCAGGATCATGAAACAATCAGTTCATAGCTCAGGATGACACAGGAACCAGGGGTCACTCAACTTTTTCAGGCCTCCGTTTCTTCAGCTTTAAATTGAAGGTGATTGGTGGAGCAGAAGACTTCTAATGAAACATCTAGTTCGGAAACTCTGCCCTGTGCCAGAATGATCTGCACAACTTTTTCAGGCCTCCGTTTCTTCAGCTTTAAATTGAAGGTGATTGGTGGAGCAGAAGACCTCTAATGAAACATCTAGTTCGGAAACTCTGCCCTGTGCCAGAATGATCTGCGCGGTGTGTTAATTCTGCCCTGTGCCAAAATGATCTGCACAGTGCGTTAATTCTGCCCTGTGCCAAAATGATCTGCACAGTGCGTTAATTCTGCCCTGTGCCAAAATGATCTGCACAGTGTGTTCTCTACAGTCAGAGCAAGGAAAGGCATGCACAGAGCAGTGTTAGAAAGAAGGGACTGAAAAACAGAGCCACAATATAACACATTCGTGCCCCAATGCACTTGATACTGGAGCCCACCTAGCCGATTGGTACCAAAGGTAATGATGAATCCAGCAAGGTGTCCGACTCAGCTGGATTCAAGTCCCAGCTCTAACATTTACAGGCAAATTATCCAACTCTGCAAAGCCTTTGTTTCCTCAGCCATTATAGAAGGCTAACAATAATATTTACTGCATGCACTTACTGATTAAAGCGTAAAGCACTTTGCACAGCACCAGAAGCAGAGGAAGGGCTCACATCATCAGTTTATCCAGCTAATGTTGATCGGGTGCCCACTAAATGACAGACACCATCCCAAGGCACTAGGGACACAGAACTCTCCTCCCTATGGAGTTTACTTTTAAAAGAAGACAGATAATAAAAAATAACCCAAACAAAATGAAAGTCAGATTTCCTCAAAGTCATAGGAGAAAAATCTGAAGAAAAATCGAGCAAAGTAAATGGGATAGAGATAGGGTGTGATTTTATGTCGACCCCTCAGAAAAGGCCACCAGTGGAAGGGAGCCTTGAGCAGAGACCTCAGTAAACGTAGCCACTATTAGTCCTCATGGCTGGTGCTCTGGGTTTGGCACTAACAATGTATTTCTCCCTGTGTCCACGTGGGCATTTCTGCCCAACGTAGCTCACAAAACGGTGTGTCAGAGCCAGAGGGGAACTTAGAGGTTCTCCAGCTCATTTTACAGATGAAGAACTGAGGCCCAGAAAGACTGCTAGAGGAAGAGAAACAAAACGCCTGGGTCCTGGCGCTCACGTTCCAGGAAGGGAGAAGGAAACGCACAAATCAGGGAGGTAACAGGTGTCGGAGGGGCCGTAGATGGACAATGTAAAAAGAATGTAAAAGCGTGGGTGGTGCCTGAGGGGAGGGAGGAAGGGCTTGTTGCTTTACATAGGGTGTCAGAGAAGGCTTCTCTGGTGAGGTGACAGTATAGGGGACAAGTTTGTCCAGGGGAAGAGCATTCCAGGCATAGTCCACAGCGAGTGCAAAAGCCCTGAGGTGGGAGCTCGACAATTCCCACAGTCCAGATGAGGGATGTGGTGGCTTAGATCAGGGCGGTAGCCGTGGAGATGGGGACTAGATTCTGGGTATGGAAGGTGGAGCTGATGGGAATTGCTAATAGATATAAAAGGAGTCCAGAGCACTGTCAGTTTTAGCATGAACGATCTGACATTTATGGAGATAAGATCTGTGGGAGGCACCAGTGTAGGGAAGGGTGGGAAATTGCTAATAGATATAAAAGGAGTCCAGAGCACTGTCAGTTTTAGCATGAACGATCTGACACTTATGGAGATAAGATCTGTGGGAGGCACCAGTGTAGGGAAGGGTGGGAGTGGGGAGGTAGAGAGAAAATTTTCCCACCAAGTGTTCAAACTCTTTTTCCTGGTTTATAAAGTCCACCTTGTGTAACAGACAAACCATGTGATCCAGCAATTCCACCACTGGGTGTACACCCCGAAGAATTGCAAACAGGGACTCAAAGAGAGATTCATACACCACTGTTCACATCAGGGTTATTCACAGCAGCCCAAAGGTGAGAACAACCCCAAGTCGTTTGTCAAAAGATGAGTGGATAAACAAAAGGCAGCATATACACGCAGTGAAATATTATTCAGTCTTAAAAAGAAATGAAATTCTGACACATTGACACGTGCTACAACATAGATGAACCTTGAAGACATTGTGCTAACTGAAGTAAGCCAGACACGAAAGAACAAACACCGTATGATTCCATTGATATGAGGTCCCTGGAGTAGACGGGTTCACAAAGTCAGAGAGGAGGAATGGTGGCTGCCAGGGGCTGGGGAGAGCGGGACAGGGACTTGTTGTTCAAAGGCTACAGAGTCTCAATGTGGGAAGGTGGAAGGAGTTCTGGAGATGGATGGTGGTGGTGGTTGCACAACAATGTGAATGTAGGGCTGGCTGGTTGGCTCACGTGGCTTGACCATGGTAGTGACCACACCAAGGTCAAGGGTTCAGATCCCTGTACTGGTCAGCTGCCAAAAAACAACAACAACAACAACAAAAACCAATGTCAATGTACTTAATGGCCACGGAACTGTACACCTAAAAATGGTTAAAATGGTAAATTGCATGTTATGTATATTTTATCACCAGCTTTTTAAAAACAGATGGAGATCTCACAGATGAGTTCACTGGCAAGGGCCCTATAAGGGTTTTGTTGTTGTTGTTTTTCAGTTTTGGGTTTGGGGCAGCTTGCCAGTCCAGGGATCTGAACCCTTCACCTTGGTGATAAAACACCACACTGTAACCAATTCTTAGAGATATATAAATACAAACACAAATGAAAAATTATCCTAGAGTTTTCCCATGGTTAGCTGTGGGTACAGAAATAGCTGCCTCCATCCCACCAAGAGGGCTTGAGAGTGGGGAGATGGAGAGGAAGATCGTAGGGTGGGGAGGGGCAGATGTAAAACAGAACGACAGGAGAGAGGATAGGCCTGGAAGAAGACGGCCGGAGAAGCAAAGCAAGCAAAGTGGGCTTGAAACAACGGGAACAGGGACATTGTGGACCCCAAATGGTGGGGGAGATCTGATGACAGCTTTGGTGACCAACCCAGTGTGGAGCTGACAAAGGGGCATAGTCACAGCCGTTAACATTTTAAAGCACTTACTAGGTGTCAGGCACTGCACTGGTACTAACTGGCTTAATCCTCACAGTCACCATACAAGGGAAATACTATCACCATCCTGCTCTCACAAATGAAAGAAATGGAACTTTCCCAAGGCTCGAGTAGCAGAAACCGGATTTGAACCTAGACAGTTCAGTTTTAGATCTGGACTCCCAACCACTAGGCTACATGGCTCTCGAAGCAGGACAGTATGACATCCAACCCCACGACTTTATGGGCTACATTTATAGCTTCAACTGTCCAGCATCTCACCCCTCGACACCTCCCTGAGCATTTAGGACACAGTGTAGATGTCTTGATTCAAAAGCTCTGCTGGTCTGAACTGCCCAGCCTTATCTCAAAGTCCAGCAAAGGTTTTCTGATTGATTTTCTGTTTATTTACCAAAATGACTCTTTATGACAACAGTGGACCAAAGCGTTACCATAAGAAAACTAACGCAAGCTCTGTCGTGTTCAAATGGGTTTTTAGATATTAAGGGAAACAGCAGAATCCCCTCGAGAAGTTGATTTAGGGAAAGCTGGAGGCTAATGGCAAGGCCAGGAAAGATTTGTTTCTGGCATTCCAGCGAAGGGATGTTTACACGAAAACTCCAGCCTCAAAGTCCATCAAAGTGAGGAACATGAAAGTTGGTTTCTAAGGAAATGTCCATGATCAGGAAAGAGAGGCGCCCCTGGCAAGGATAAGTGTAATGTTTCTCCTCTAGTTTAAACCAAGGCATGTGAAGATGAAAAGTCACAGAAGTTCCTCTAAGCTCTGCAGACTTTACTCAATTCCTGGTTTTACTGGCTGCTTTAATTCTGCCTCCTTCAGTGCCTGGCTCTGCGCAGGGGCTCGATAAATGTTCATGGAAAGGACAGACATGATGCATCCATTGTACAACAAGTCCTTTGAGAAAAGGGGTCAAATCCCAATCACCTTTAAATCCCAAGACACGTAACTTAATGCCGAAGTAAATGGTACAAGAAGAAAGTGTCACGCTGCAAACGCAAATACTGTGAGAAGCTAGAACCTGCTCCCAAAAGGGCCAGAAGGGAGTGTCCAGCCACGTGCATGCTGGGAAGCTGCCCAGCAGCTCTTGCCATCATCTATTTCAAGTGTCAGGCACACTGTGCTGGGGACCCTCCTGGGCCCCGACTGGGTGAGAAGTCTAGTGGAAGCCCAGCACTGGGGGGGCCAAAACAGGGATGCCCTGGCACCACAGGGGAGCACGGAGAAGGTACACTGAGCCCAGAGTTGGAGGCTCAGGTGGGTCTGGGGTGGTGATTCAAAGGCCCAAGATGACAGGGGCAAAAGGGGTGTGAAAGAGTATCGTGAAGACATGGACGCATGGACCAGCTGATGCTGGTAAGATGACAGGGGCAAAAGGGGTGTGAAAGAGTATCGTGAAGACATGGACGCATGGACCAGCATCATGGCTCTGGGGACCTGCAGGCACTTCAGTATGGCTGGAGGGGAGAGTGCATATGGGAAAGGGTGGGTGCTGAGCTGGGAGCTGGTCACAGTGGCCTTGTGTGCCAAGCTAAGGATGTGAACCTTACCGTGAAAGCCAGAAGGAGCCACTGAAAAGTTTTAAGGAGAACAGTAACATGATCTGATTTTTTGATTTTAGACTGACCACTATTTAAGCTCACTCTATCCATGGAGAAAAAGATCTAAGACAGGCAGATAGTTAGGAGGTGATGGCTATAAGCAATGACAAGCTAAGCCACTGGAAATGTTCAGGAGGTGGGTGACCGGAGTGGTGACCAGATGGTTGGCAGAGCCGATCAGAGGCAGAGAAAGCAAGGGGGACGAGGGGGGTGCGGAGGCGAGGGGAGCCCAGTGCTGGGCATCCCACATGTGCAGGCCTGGAGCTTGGAGAGAGGCTGGCCGGACAGCAGGCCTGAGAGTCAGAGGGCCCCAGGAGGTGGCCCAGAGAGAGTGCAGAGTGAGAAAGATCAAGACCCCAGGACAGGTCCTTAGGAAATTGTACCATTTGGGAGTTTGTGGGAAGACAGGAGCCCACAGAGGGCCTGGGAAGTCTTCCAGACAGAAGAGATGTCACCAAGCAGAGGGAGCAGAGAGTTTCAAGGAGGTGGAGGGCACAGCACCAAGTGCCCAGAGACTGCCCCCAGCAGAATAAAGTATACTAAGCAAGAGCAGTTCTGAGTGGGGGGTGGCGGCCAGTGGGCACCGGCACGAACAGAAGGTGGGCAAGAGGTGGCAGGAAAAAGGGAGACCCTCCCAAGCAGGTTGGCTCTAAAGGAACAGCACCAGGGCAGGAGCGGAGTGGTCGGGCTTGAGGGAGAGTCTCTTTAAAGGGGAAAGAGGAGTGTGCATATTTATTGGCTGAAGGCACATTCACCCCAGCATAGAGGTGGGGAGACAAGAAGGGAGGGAAGAGGATGCACAGACCCCTGCAGGAAGGAGGTGCAAGGGGCGATGGGGAGGAAGCTGCCCTCCATTCCCCAGTGACAGGGCAGCCGCTCTGCCCCAGCTGATCCGCCATGTGGGAATGCAGGCTCTGCNCCCAGTGACAGGGCAGCCGCTCTGCCCCAGCTGATCCGCCATGTGGGAATGCAGGCTCTGCAAACACCACCAAACTGTGAGGGGCCATACACTCCATATTTTCTGTGAAACCTCTTCATTGTTGAATGTTTGCAGCCACCTCCCCAGAAAAAGTTTAATTTTTCTGCAGGCCGAAAACATGGCTATGGCCCCAATTGAGCCCACGTCCCACCCCCCGCTTTGTCTTCTATGACACAGGATTTCCATACCCCACAGTCACTTCATCCCCTCAGACTCACCCTTCACGCAGGCATCTCCCTCCCAGGAGGCCTAAGAAAGCATTTCCTTTATGTGATCAAAAAGACTTTTCCCTAGACTCTGGGAGATCTTCAACTAGAAGAAGGTTTGAACCCTTTAATTGTAGGGCTTTGGTCTCTGGCCCACCCTGGCCTCTGAGTTTAAGAGATACTGTCCTGTAAGCATATGGCTGATCCAGAGCAGCCCTACATACGAAGAAACCCTTGAGAATCCTTCTGAGGGGGTAAACAACCCTTCAGTGGTAAGTGCATTTCCTATGGGCTTTTCAAAAAGCTGAAAGGAGAGGAGGTCTCAAATTCATAGGCCCTGGATGGGGAGAGGCTGGGTCCCTGGGGTCCTGAGCCCATTTCCTCCCCGTTGTGACTTCTGCAGCCCAGGAAGGCATGTTAACTGCAGATGCTCTTGTGAGCCTGTTCTCTAGATA
>NW_007727037.1:90013-90509 GCF_000696425.1 Galeopterus variegatus
GACAAGGTGCCATTGACCACTGAGGAAAATGTGCTGTCAAGTGAATCATGTGTAACGAAGATGGGTTTTTTGTGGGACCAAAGTACTCTTCAGTGACCGTCCATTGAGCATCTTTCCTCTGTCCAGCAAGAGGCTGAAAGCCATGGGGCAGGGGTTCCAGCCAGGACACTGAATTCCACTTGGAGTTCCTGAAGCCTTCTCTGGTAGAACTCCAGTCCAGGGGTCAACACCACCAGGGATGGGGAGTGGGTATCAGGAAAGAGAGCCCACCTGGCCACAGGATTCCCTGGCCAATGCCAGGATTCCATCTGGCAGCAATGTGGACACCAGTTCATGGAGAACATGGGTGCTATCGGTAGCTTCAACAGGTTATTCTTTTCATGTGTTTACTCAAGTTGAACATCATCCCAAGAAATGATTCTTCCTTGGGAGAAAGTAACTTGGAGGATTGATGTATAGAATGAGTCAGGACTTTCAACTTCAAATTGGTGAATTT
>NW_007727037.1:90786-92499 GCF_000696425.1 Galeopterus variegatus
AAGTAACCACAGAAGAAAGGAATGCTTTCTTCCTTTCAAAAACAACGATTTAGTAATGATGACAAACACATGAGCATTTGCCATGTGCCAAACAGTTTCAACTATACGTTAAATCCTTTCAGCAACTCTGGAGATGGGTGCTAATACTATCCCATTTTACACAAGAGGAAACTGAGGCACAGAGCTTAAGAAAATTGCCCAGGATTGTACAGCTTGAAAGTGGCAGAGATAGGATTTGAGCCCAGGCCATTTGGTTCATGAACCCACACTCTAAACTGCTGAACCATCCATTCATGCTTTGTACCATTTGAGACGATAGAAAAAGTTTGGGGAAAAACAGAATTAAAAAAATAATACAAATCTTTCCATGAACTTTTTGAAGAACTCTTATATATTAGAAAATGTGAAAGAAAGGAGGGAAAAGTCCAGGCCAAAATCACCAGTATATACCCAAGATAAGAAGTTATCCTGGGGCCAGCCCGATGGCGCACTGGAGAGTGCACCGCTTGGGAGCACGGCGGCACTCCCGTCGAGGGTTCGGATCCTATGTGGAGACCGGTTCCCGCTCACTGGCTGAGCGCGGTGCGGGCGCAACACCAAGGGTTGCGATCCCGTTACCAGTCAGTAAAAAAGACAGAAAGGAAAAAAAAAGAAGTTATCCTGAAGAAAGTAAGATTCTTAGCTAAATATATAGATTACTTTGCGGTGTCCTGGAAACTAATAAAACATAATTCGTGGCCAAAATTAGAGTGCTTTAGAAATTACAGTAATATTACTAAAACCAGCAAAACGAACATTCCATAGTAGCTGGACTAAATAAAGGCATAGGAAACAAATTCAGTTTCTACTCATGTTAGGAAATTAAGCAGGGGCTTGTCAATTAGCTCAGTTGGTTGGAGTTTGGTGCTGATAGAAAATGAAACAATCAAATCATTGAGCAAATGGTTTTTTGATACAAATATGAAATTCATCTGAAATCATCAAAACAAATCACACTCACTTAAAATCCTGAGCTCCCACTAAGAAATAAACCATAGAAGGAAGCCATTATTAAATTCAGCCTTTCTGGGTGGTTATTCCAATTTGATCACTAGAGATTAATATTAAGGCACTCAAAGATTCTAAGCTCTATTGAGATCATCAGGCAGAAGAGGCTGGCCAGTTAGTCAGGTGATTAGAGCACGGCCTTATAACCTCAAGCAGAAAGAAGGAAAATCTTGTTAGTGACAAAGAACCATACCTAGAGAAAACCTGCAGGGAGAAAAATCCCTTCATGGCCACTATTTTAGTACTATCTTGAATACAGGGGTTGAAAAAATAGCAGAAAACAAATGATGTTAAAGTGGGGGTGGGAGAAGGAAATACCCATGGAATTAAATAGTGTAAAATTTTAAATGTTCTTTAAACTTTTCCTTTTAAAATGTACTTCTCTGTGGAAAACATTGTACGAGGTGCTATGTCAGCTTGGAAAAGATTAAGGCAGGATCCAGCCCATAGTATAGCTTCTGAGACACCAGGAAAAGTTTTGAAGATGGGCCTGATATCATCAAAGCCAAGCAAAGGACAAAACCAGCAACTTCTGCTGACGTGTTCTCAGCTGACCAAAGAAGAAAACAAGCAGCTTCAGGCTGGACGATAGGCGTTCTAGGACATGGCCACTGTGCGACAGGAAAGGATGTGGTGGGAGGCCAGGCTGTGGCACCAAAGAACTCC
>NW_007727037.1:94779-95632 GCF_000696425.1 Galeopterus variegatus
GTTCATTCAACAAATATTTATGGAACACCTACTGTGGGCCAGGCACTGTTCTAGACTCTGGGGATATATGAAAAATCACTGCCTTCATGGAGTTTATTTTCCAGTGGAGTTACAGCATCGTCTCCTTTGGTGGGGAGGAGTCTGTGGAAGAGAGGCGTGGGGAGATAAAATATGCTCAGAGACAGGGGCATGACATAGGTGGGCTCTGGCCATCTCTTCTAAGGCCAGGGAATGAGGAAAAGATGTGAAGGGCTTAAGGCTTTAGTGCAGACCCACAACATGTGCTGGCCCCTCACCAGCAGTCTCTGTGTCTGCTCCAACCGGCTGCACGAGTTGAGGTATATGCTACTGGGCAGCTCCTGTGCCACTCCCTGGCCTCCTGGAAGGCTTGAGAACTGGGAGAGAAAGGGCAGGGTCGTGGCCAAGTTCTGGTCTGGCTTAGCAGCTCCTGGCTCCTAAAGGCTACCAAAGAGAGTCCCCTTCCTTCATGGGGCCACTTAGAATGACGATGGCTGAGAGTGAAAATGTGAGAGGACAGAAACAGATGGCAAGGGGACAGTGAGTGAGTAGAAGAAAGTGTGACTAGAGAGGACAGGAGCATGGTAGCAGCTAACTGTGCCCCAACTTGGCCAAACGGAGCACAGAACATCTCTCCTCATGTGCCACCTGGCACCAGACCAAGGCCTGGCCAGCCCTCACTGTGCTGGGAAGCCACGTGGGAGAGCCTGCTGGTCCTCCCTTTCCTTTCCCACACCAGGCCACCTGGCATCCAGCTTTGCATCCTGTCTGAATGGAAAAGAGTAGGGAACAGAATAGTGTAGGTGAAGTGACTCAAGAGGCCTGACATAAAAAA
>NW_007727037.1:95983-99482 GCF_000696425.1 Galeopterus variegatus
AAAAAAGTGGAACTGAGTTTGTGATTTACCCAAGAGATTAAATACAGCCTAGTTGTATACACACAATTGAAGGTGAGATGGTGAAGGGGATCCTGTATCCCAGACCAACGGAAGGATGGCAAAGACAGAGCCTTGGTAAACACAAAGGAATGACTCAGGAATGGTGAAATTGCAGACATCCTTGACAAGCCAGCAGAGGAGATCTTTGAGACATCCCTGACAAGCCAGCAGAGATCTTTCAGGCTAGGGCAGCCTTTCCTGAGGCCTTCAAATCAGACCTCACAGGCACCAGGTTGCCCCACCTGAGCCCGGCCCAGCCAGCTTCCCAGAGATGCCAGTTCACACGGGTGCTGGAAGGCTAGGGTAATCTGATTGATACAGAGATTCAAGTTGGCTAGGAAAGACTGGCTCTGTCAATGATCAGAGTCAGGTTTGAACCTGTTCCTTCCAGACCTACGTGCTGTCCCTCAGACAGCCCGATGGTGAGACACACAGGGTGTGGTAAGCAGCTCTAAACTGCCCCAGTGATTTTTAAAATCCAAGTGAGTTTTAAATTGCCATGCCCAGTTGACCATACTGGAAATCGAGCTAAAAAAACACCTCAATGTCATTTCTTTTCCTCTTTGAACTAAGAGAATCAACTGGGAAATTCCTGACTCACCGCTTCACATAGTAAATAATCCTTTTATCTCCCCTTTGGCTGGGAAGAGTTTGCTCTCTGTGGACAAGGAGCCAGCAGAAGACATCTGGGCCAGCTGAGCTTTAAACACATTGGCGTCGAGCTGGGAATGCTCACTAGCTGTAAACAGACTCTCAAGTCCTTTCTTTCCTGACAGCTGGATGTGGACATTGCTCAGACATACTGTATCACATTAAAACACATAATTCTATGCCCCCCATCCCCGGGAGATTTCTGGTCTCAATGCCTCAAAATCTACTTTCTAGAAGGACTTTGCCCAAACCTGAGAAAAATAAACACATTTGCCAAACCCCGGTGTGAATGTGAGTGCTGTCCACTCCGGGCATCACAAATGCTCTCCTGCGCTCACCTGTCAGCATGTCACAGCCAAGTGCTTTGCAGCAAATACCCAAGGGCTTTGCCTCATTCTGCAGTGGTCTGCACTGGCAACAGGGCCACTGTCACTGTGTCTGCCAGGCTCAAAGAGAGCAGTGGGGCAGGGAGGAGGCCAGAGCACTCGACTGCAATAAAGACAAGACCAGCCCCACCTTGTTCCAGGTGGAAAACAAAACTCTCCACATCCTGGCTTTCTGGGCCAAAAAATTCACCAGGAAGAAAGGGAGGGAGGGAGAAGAAATGAAGGTGTTTGTTCTACTTTCTTAATAAAACAAAGCTTGGTCGGGGCACTCCATCCTATCAGACAGATGCATATTTTTCAAATGAATAAAAACCAAAATAATAGGGAACAGAATAATCAAAGCCATACTTCCCAGACTTAATCAATGATTGACATTTCAGAGGCCAGCCACTAGTTTTGGACCAAACTGATCAGATTTGGGGAGCCTCCTCCTCCTCCACACCCCTGCTTTCTTCCACTCTCCTTCCCCCAACTTTTATTCTCAGCCTTCGTCTGCCTGCCCCGTGCAGGACCCTTCTGCACCTGCTCCGCCCCACCTTTCTCAGACTTCAGGTCCTCGACTTCTGAGTGTACAAGCTTTTTTTTTTTTTTTTTAACCTCCTTTTCCACCCCAGCAAGGCAGCCCTAGGTGCTGCGATGGTGTCGATCTGAAGCTTGCCAGCCTACAGGCAGCAGACTTTCCATCCTTTATTGTAGCTAAATTCTGACTCATCGACAGCTCACAGAAAGCATCCGTTTTGCAATACTTCAGCAATAACTTATTAGAGAATCGGTTCTGGTGTTTATTTTTTGTTTTCAGCTTTTGTTTACTTGTGTTTGTTTTTATCCTAAGTATATGCAAATGCCTCAGAGACCAAGGAACGATACAGTTAACGCACAGAAGGAAAATTGGACCGCACGTGATGTGACAAGACAGTGATTCCACGGCTTATCAAGTTTCTGCCATATGCCATGTGCCTTGCACTGTGCTGGAGACATATGAGAGTACTTCAAAAAGTTCATGGAAAAATTTGTATTATCTTTCTTTTGGCAACCAGCTGGTACAAGGATCCAAACCCTTGACCTTGGTGTTATAACACCACAGTCTAACCAACTGAGCTAACCAGCCAGACCCATTACTATCTTTTAATTTTTTTTCCCACAAACTTTTTGAAGTACCCTCATTATGGTGGACAAGCAGACTGCATCCCTCCCTCACAGAGCTGACAGTCTGATGAAGGAGGCAGATACACAAGAAATCAGTCACCGATAATTTAATGTGAACAGTGCTGAGAACAGGGAAGTACACAGCAACGTGAGCACATGAGACAGCTGGGGGAGGTGGGGGTGTCAAGGAAGGCTTCCGGGAGGAAACACCTCCTAAACTGAAGCCAACAGGATGAGGAAGAGAGGCCTGCTTAAAAGCCAGGTGTTGGAGAGAGCAGGTATGTTAAGACTGCTGGAGGGCCAGCCCGTGGCTCACTTGGGAGAGCCTGGTGCTGATAACACCAAGTCAAGGGTTAAGATCCCCTAACCGGTCATCTTTAAAAAAAAAGAAAGGAAAAGATTGCTGGAAAGTGGAAAGAGCGGAGTGTGGCTGCAGAGGCCAGCTTGAGGCTGCAGAGGTTGACAATGGCCAGAGTCAAAAGTAAAGGAGACCACCAGGTCAAGCATGCCCCGGGCCTTGGCCAGGGCATGGGAAGCCTGGGAATGCAGTGCTCAGAGCCACCTCCCCAGAGCTTTTCCTCCCTGTGTGAACCTGTACAAAGTTCAGGCTGCCTTACGAAAGCATTCCTATCTCCTTATGAAAGTCAAGCAAATGCCCATAAATACAAAACAAGTGACAGTGCAAGCCATGCTGGGGAGAGCAGGTGTGGGACACGCACTGACTCCCCATGCTTTTTCCTGTACTTATCTCTGCCACCAGCAAAACCCTATCAAAGATTCTCCATGATTACCTAACAAGAATATGGCAAATGAGCTTCGGTCACACAGGATCCAACCATTTCCCCTTTGGAAATTGTGAAAGAACAAAAGCGATCGTTTGCAGAACATGCTGTGCAGGCTTTTCACCTGGGTTGCTGGCAAGGTCTGGAATCACCATCCAGTGGCAAGAACCTGCTTAATCCAAAGCGTTTATTTCCTTTTGATAAACAGTAATGTGTAATTTCCCATTGTAAGGGACCATAATTATTGCAAACAAAGGGCAGTCAACCAAAAACAGTATTTAGAGGGAGTTGTTTTCCTCCATAAGAAGACTGCAGTTCAGTTTAAAAAATAATTTCAAAAAAAAAAAAGTCCTTGGCTCAAAGCATTGTCACTTACATATGATTCAAGAGACAAGTAATTTGGAGGGAAACACGGCGCTCACATAGATAGAGAAGAGCAAAAAGCCACCCCCTCCCTGCCAGGCCTCCCACCAA
>NW_007727037.1:100306-101878 GCF_000696425.1 Galeopterus variegatus
CCCAAGCAGCTCCCCGATGGCCTCCCCGAGTCTTCGTCGCCCCCTGCTCGGCCCCGCTTTCCTCCCCTCTGTGCCCAGCACCGAGTTCCGCCCGGCCCGCCCCAGGGAACAAGGCTCCCGGCTGCAGCTGCTCGGAGAACAATCTACCCGGCAACGGGTCACGGGACCCGGATGCTGCCTGGTGATTGGCCGGTCGGCCGAGCGGGGCGGGGCGACAGGTGCCCCCTAGAGACCCGGCTCCCTCGCTCCCTGGACAGGAACGCCCCGAGATTGCAGAGTGGGAGACTCCAGAGCGTCGTCAGGTTTCTGTTTGGAGCAGGGGACCTTGCCTCGATGTTGCAAGCGCGCTGCTCTACTTAGATGGTAAGTTTATTGGGGGCGCCGGTAGGGGCTCATGGAGATGGGGAGTGGGGCTAAAATGCCTCCAGGCCGCCCTTTGGCACTGTCCCGGCTCCCTGTGAGTCCTCTGCCTCCCTCTCCACGCCCTTTTNGAGTTGTTTTCCTCCATAAGAAGACTGCAGTTCAGTTTAAAAAATAATTTCAAAAAAAAAAAAGTCCTTGGCTCAAAGCATTGTCACTTACATATGATTCAAGAGACAAGTAATTTGGAGGGAAACCCGGCGCTCACATAGATAGAGAAGAGCAAAAAGCCACCCCCTCCCTGCCAGGCCTCCCACCAAATTTGCCCCATGCTTATCCCACCTAGAACTCCTCCCACCCACAGCCTAAATTCCTAGAATATATTTTCTAGGAATTTAGACAATCCACAAGGGCTGCCTCCACTCTCTCACCTGACTTCTCTATCTGCCTTGAGGGCCCACTTGAAATTCAAGTTGTGAGCCAAACTTGCAATCTTACGAACAGAAAACGCCCTGGCATTACTCTCCCCTAGCTGCTGGCATTCCAGCCCTGGCCACTGGACGCGAGGGACAGAGGCTGGGCTTGCAGCCATGCACCCTTGAGGAGACCACACATCCAGGTAAAACACACCAACCCAGGCCACAAGGCACTGTCAAAAGCCTTTCCTTTCACCTGGGCGGGAGCAGGGACCTTAAGGCAAAGCCTCCCCCACATAGGGGTCAAATGACCCTGCCGCGGCCCAGCATTCAGGGACTGTGTCAGGCTCCCAGACCAGAAAGCAGGGTGGGCACCTACTCGTGCTGTTGCTGAGGCTTTGCTAAAACACCCTCCTGTCCCAAAACACCCTGAGCGGGCCTGCTAATGGGCGGGAAATAACCACTATGAGAGACCCATCCCTCAGGGCCCAAAAGCCCTCTTTTTAAATGCAAACGTTCAAAAGTATTAACACGTATGACGCTGACACTTTCCAGAACAGGAGTTTCTCAAGGTACAAAGCTTTCTTTTGAAGAAAGCCTGGATAAAGGGAAAAGCTTGAGAGGACCCCCCCAGGGTAAGGGGTGAGCTCCCGCGACCACGCCTTGGGAGGGGTAAACCCGGCCCCAAGCAGCTCCCCGATGGCCTCCCCGAGTCTTCGTCGCCCCCTGCTCGGCCCCGCTTTCCTCCCCTCTGTGCCCAGCACCGAGTTCCGCCCGGCCCGCCCCAGGGAACAAG
>NW_007727037.1:102886-105187 GCF_000696425.1 Galeopterus variegatus
CGCCGCACCCTCCTCTGCCCACCCCGGGCTTCCCCCGACCCCCATAATCTCCGGAATGAAGAGCTAGTGGTCCGAGCTCGTGGATGCCCCAGTTCCTTCCCCTTGGGAGAGGCGCCGGGCTGGGGGTGCAGCTGCTGCACCCCACCCAGGGGCAGGGAGGTCTTCTGCTCTCTCCGCAGATGGCTGGCAAGTTCTCAAGCCGGGCCCAAATCAGCCTCCGCCCTGGAGCCAAGCAGGGCCGGCAGGTGAAGAGATCCAAGGGAACACTGTCACAGTTGGGCACAACTCTGTTCTGCCCAGAATTCCTCTCTGGAGCCCCCTCCCATTTCCAGGCTCTCTCCCAGAGAGGGGGCTCAGCCCCACAGGGCCCCAGCTGGCCACAGGGGTGTGGCAGGCCTGGTCTGCCACAGCTGTGGGACAGCGGGTCCCTTGGGTGGGTTAATTATAATGCATGTGTGCTTGCTCCTAGTTTCTCCCTTGTTTATTAGCATCGTGGAAGACTGAAGACTCAGGAGGGGAAGGACTCGGGGTGGCACTGGCAGAAGAGCAGCAGCAGGGGCTGGCAGCCGCTGAGGAGGCTGATCCCAGGCCAAGGCTTCACTCTGCTTGATACCTGGAGCCCACTCTCTGCCCCCAAAATGGGCAAATGGGTGTGATGTACCAGTCTTTCTTTTCGGTTCAGGACTGGACCTGAAAACTGCCAGGCTGCCAGGACTTCAAGTTTCTTTCTGAGTCCCCTGTGCACCCTTCTCTTGCTCCCCTAGCTTCACCCTGCTGAGCCTCCCCCACACACTTCTACACTTTTCCTCCTGCTGTCCCCTGCCTGGAGTGCCCTCCCCACACTCCTCTCCAAATCGTGAAACAATTATACACTGTCACTAACACAGTCTCCCTGGTATCCAAGCAAGCAGACTGCAAGCATGGGTTTCCCGTGACCACACCCCGGTGCGGTGTGCAACCCGACTGCTATTTACTAGCTGCGTGACCCTGTATATGTCAACCTCTCTGAGCCTCGGTTTCTTTGTCTATTGAATGAGAAAAATAATACACACTTCATGGAGTTGTTGTGGACATCAAGAGATAAAGCACGTAAAATACATACCCCAAATCTAACAAAGTATTCATAGTAATAGCTAACACCTGTAATACTTACTATATGCTAAGCACATTATATATGTTTGTTTACATCATCGTCACGACAATGCTATGAGAGAGGTACTGTATCATCCCTATTTTATAGCTAAGGAAACTGACACACAAGAGAGTTTCGATAATTTGCCCAAGGGCACACAGCTAGGAAGTAGCAGAACCGATAGGTATTATTATTATTATTATTATTATTATTATTATTATTCTCTTATTAGACTGTAAGGATTCTATTATTATTATTCTCTTATTAGACTGTAAGGATTCTCCTATAGGCTCACTGAGGAAAGGGTCTTGGCACACAGTCACTGTTTAATACCTACTTTTGTGGATGGTAAAAGATCCAAGACCTTACACAAATTTCAAGAAACATCTTCCATTTCCTCCACCCTCTGAAAAAAATTCCCAGCTTCCTCAGGGAAGCCACAATGGCATCACGGGGAAGAAACAAATGTTTTAATCAGAAAGCTTAGGTTGACCTAGGCAGGGTCACCTCTGCTTTCTTGCCTGGGTGGAGCTAAGAACCCAGTGTGCGATCTCAAGAGATAAAACACTTTGTGAAAGAGAACGCCTTGTCCAAGGAGAAGGTCTTTGCACTGGTAACCCTTTCCCATCCTTGGCTCCACTACTGGGAAGTTTTTCCATTAGGGCCAGGCCTCAAGCTTGTGGTGGAAAATAACAGAGGCATTTAAAGAGAAATGAAACCGCCCTCCTCAGCAGAATGTTCCCCACACATTTGCTGTGGCCTGTGGCAGCATTTCTGCAGGGAGCATTCAGCCTTAGGAAGCACTCACGGCTGCCGGGCGCCACGGAATTCAGAGGCTGGTAAACAGCACATGGCATTCCCGGCCCCATGGCAAGCGTTCATGCACGGAATTCTTTGTCCTCTTGAGGGAAGACAGAGAGCTGCTCTGTGCCGCAAATCCAAAGCCAGAACTACATTTTCGAAACCCCCAGCCTGAGAGCACGCCAAGGCTAAGCATACCCCCCGCCCTTTAAAGTGTGCTTGTGAAATAAACTTGCCCAAACTTGGACTTCTTTTTTGAAAACTTGGGTTTACTTGTTAATTACAACTGGAAAACATGGCAACGTTACAATCTCCTACTTAACCAAGGAATCAAAATTAACATACTTATCATGTGCCTCCCGAGGTGA
>NW_007727037.1:105817-110417 GCF_000696425.1 Galeopterus variegatus
TTAATTACAACTGGAAAACATGGCAACGTTACAATCTCCTACTTAACCAAGGAATCAAAATTAACATACTTATCATGTGCCTCCCGAGGTGACGGACTGAAAAAGACCAACATTACGGGCCGGCCCGTAGCTCACTCGGGAGAGTGCGGTGCTGATAGCACCGGGGCCACAGGTTCGGATCCCATATAGGGATGGCCGGTTAGCTCACTGGCTGAGCATGGTGCTGACAACAAGTCAGGGGTTAAGATCCCCTTACCGGTTATCTTTAAAAAAAAAAAAAAGACCAACATCACTTCTGTGGTATTCCTGCCCCAAAATACATAACTTGAATCTAACCATGAGGAAGCATCATCAGACAAACCCAGACTGAGAGACATTTCTACAAAACCACAGGTCCTGTGCACTTCCAAAATTATGATGTCATGGATGACAACCAAAAGCTGAGAAACTATTGCAGACTGAAGAAATAAAGAGACCAAGACAACTAAATGCCATGTGGGATCATGGATGATTAAAGCCTAAATGGGTAAAAAGACATTGCTGTAAAGGAAATTATTGGGGCAATAGGTACAATGCAAATATGGACTATACATTAGATAATATATCAGTGTTAGGTTTCCTGAATTTAATTTTCGTATTGGGGTTATATACAACAATGTCTATATATGCTAAAGTATTTAGGCGTAAAGGGTCATGATGATATCTGCCATTTACTCTCAAAAGATTCAGCAAAAATAACGGTAATTATAACATCTACATATACAGAGGGAGAGATTTAAGCAAACAAGATAAATGGTAACAATTGGTGAATCCAAGTGAAAAGTATATGGATATTCATTATATTATTCTTGCAACTTCTCTGCAGGTTTGAATTCAAAATAAATACACTTTTTTTAGAAAAAAAGAAACTTCAATTACATGCTTAGCTGCATCTCCCAGATAATGTTCCTTAATGTTACAGCTAATGCACAATACCAGAGATCTAAGGTGGGACTCTGAAGTGTTATGTGTATATTAGCAAAAAGCAAAGTCCTAGAGGGTGCTGACCCTTTTGCTTTGGGATGCAGGAGACATAGAGCATTTCGGTAGTAGTGCTGCCTCTGTGCAAAACATTTGAGACTACTTTCCAACCACGTGGGAAAATTAGTTGCATTACATTATAATCATGCCTTGCTTTTGACTCAAAACAGTCCACCCACCTAATTATCCTGCCTTGCTCTCAAAGGGATCAGAGACTATTAGAACTGGCAAGGACCTTAGAGAATACCTTATCCTTGTTACAAATAAGGAAACCGAGGCTCCGAGATGGACCTTAATATGTCCAGGTCACAGCTAATCCCACTGACTCCCAGGCCATTGCTCTTTACAAGTCCTGAACCCTAGACTATCTCCCAGTCCCTTTGGCTAATTGCAGAAATCAAGAAAGGAAGATTTGTGTTTCCCCAAGAAAAAAAATTTTTTTTTTAACGTCCCCTTGACTCTGAGGGCAGTTCCAAAAGAGAGGGAACAAAAATATTCTTAACAGTAGAATTTTCATGAAAATAAGTGTGGAGCCTCCCAAGGTGACTGTTGAGAACAGAACAACGTACCTGAAACACATTCCACATAATTGTGGCTATTTGAAGAAACCTCAAAACATTAAAATTCAAACTTACCAAACAGTAAAATGGGGGGATTAGGACATTGTCCTGGTTATTCTCTATCTGCCCACTCCACCCTCAGGCCCTCTGTCCTTGCTTCTCTGCTCTGCTCTGTGCCCCAGGAGGCTGATCACCTGCAGCACCTGGGCCCCCTGACCCCCAGTGGGAGGCACCAGCAGGAGGAGGTGGAAGTCAGGGCATGTCTCTGCTCACATGGCAGGCAGTTCTGGCAGATGCTGTGGTCCCCCTCTACCTCCCACTCACTGGACTCTAGGAGGAATCTGAACCCTTGACCTTGGTGTTATCAGCACCATGCTCTAACCAGATGAGCTGCTTACTGGCCAGGCCCTCAGTCCCTTTATTAAAGTCTCTTTGGTTGAACTATCTTCAAGTGGAATTAAATTTGCTAGAGGGACAAATAGAGGAATGACTTTGTGTTTATGAAAACTATTCACTGGCATTTGTGAGTCCATGGTGCATTTCAAAATAATTCGGTTTTCCAAGTGTCCTCTTAACGACACCGCTGTCCACACACAGTCACACTACCTAAAGTGAAGTAGGTACACCTCGAGGCTGCAATCGCTGCTATCTCTCATTGCTGGAACTCTGAAGACTAGCCCAGCCCCTCCCCAGTCTCCTGACACTGCTCCCACCCTCGAATGCAGGAACCAGGGCCTCAGAGCATAAGCGCTTGCAAGTCTGGGCCCCTGAAGGACTTTGGGGGATAACTTGGAGCATCCCCACCCAGGACTGAGAGAGGGCAGGGGTAAAAATTCAAACTTACCAAACAGTAAAATGGGGGGATTAGGACATTGTCCTGGTTATTCTCTATCTGCCCACTCCACCCTCAGGCCCTCTGTCCTTGCTTCTCTGCTCTGCTCTGTGCCCCAGGAGGCTGATCACCTGCAGCACCTGGGCCCCCTGACCCCCAGTGGGAGGCACCAGCAGGAGGAGGTGGAAGTCAGGGCATGTCTCTGCTCACATGGCAGGCAGTTCNGAGGCACCAGCAGGAGGAGGTGGAAGTCAGGGCATGTCTCTGCTCACATGGCAGGCAGTTCTGGCAGATGCTGTGGTCCCCCTCTACCTCCCACTCACTGGACTCTAGGAGGAATCTGAACCCTTGACCTTGGTGTTATCAGCACCATGCTCTAACCAGATGAGCTGCTTACTGGCCAGGCCCTCAGTCCCTTTATTAAAGTCTCTTTGGTTGAACTATCTTCAAGTGGAATTAAATTTGCTAGAGGGACAAATAGAGGAATGACTTTGTGTTTATGAAAACTATTCACTGGCATTTGTGAGTCCATGGTGCATTTCAAAATAATTCGGTTTTCCAAGTGTCCTCTTAACGACACCGCTGTCCACACACAGTCACACTACCTAAAGTGAAGTAGGTACACCTCGAGGCTGCAATCGCTGCTATCTCTCATTGCTGGAACTCTGAAGACTAGCCCAGCCCCTCCCCAGTCTCCTGACACTGCTCCCACCCTCGAATGCAGGAACCAGGGCCTCAGAGCATAAGCGCTTGCAAGTCTGGGCCCCTGAAGGACTTTGGGGGATAACTTGGAGCATCCCCACCCAGGACTGAGAGAGGGCAGGGGTAGAGGGTGATGAAGACATCAGGGAGAACAGGGGACAGGTGGTAATGAGAGTGGGCAGGCGGGGGGTCGTGCAAAGGGAGACCAGCTGGGATGGTCCCTCAACATGCTCCTCCAGCCCCTGTGCCCCTCCCCCGCTGTCCCTTCTATGGCGTGGTCACTGCAGGAGGGAGAACTCCTGTTCTCTGGCCACTGCCTCCAGCCTGGGCCTAATGTGAGAAGAGGGTGGCTGAGAAGTTTCTTGAGTTTGAATGGCCGGTCGCTGTGTTCTTTCTCCGTCCTCCTTACCACCCTGACCGTCCCAGCCAATCAGATCTCTCCCTGGGAACTCAGGAATCATAACAGGCCTCGTCATCCCGGCTCAATGTATTATTTCCATGGGTTTCTTTCCAGTGTTCAAAGCATTCCCGTTTTTCATGTCCATCACACCGTTTGGTCTGTGTCTGTCAGCAGAGGAGCATTCTGCGATCAGCGGGGCTAGGACAACATCCAGCCACATGGTGCTCAAAAAAATGTGTTGAATAAATGGACACTGAGGGCCACCACTGGCTTACATCACTGCTTCCTCAACCTAAAAAAATTTTTAATTGATATATCATTGGACAACCTGAGTAGCTCTGCCCATGGGATCTTCCCAGCACCCTAATGGGCATCTCTCCTAGCTGTGTATGCAAGTGCACTACCATCCCCCACTCACCCCACCCTCCAGACACCAGGGCCACACATCTCGGGCAGCAAGCATGCTCTGTCCCACCCCAGCTTCAGAGGTGAGGAACAAGAACAGGACTCCAAGCTGTGGGTGAGTGAAAGAAACACCTTGCAGGGTGCCCGGGCCCAGGTAGGACAGAGGCAGCTGCACGCAGAGGTGTGTGCCCGTGTGTGCATGCTCACGCTCTTGAGTGCATGTGGCCCAGGGCACTCGGGGGATTATATAGAAGAGGGGCTCACACCCACCTCTTGAGGACTCCATACCTACCTTCATGCTCTCATAATTCCATGGCTGTGACATGAAAGCCACCCACTTAAATGTGATGCCCTTGCACAATACATACCCAAATACCTGAATGGACTCTTTGGCCCTATGGATACTGTCCCCATTTTATGGGTGAGGAAACTGAGGCTCAAAGAGGTTGAGTGTCTCGTCCAAGTCACAAAAGCAGCTGTAGGTTGGTCATCTGAAGAAAAGCAGCAGGGGATCAAATGCCTCCCTCCCGACCTACCTCTTTGCAAAACACTTGAGCTCTGAAATCCGCAGGGATACAGGCTCTGCTGGCTGCAGTGGGAATGGACAAAGCTGGGGAATGCACGTCTCAAATCCAAGCAAGGACAGGTGGAGTCCACGCTGGGCAGTAGACCCCACTGCTG
>NW_007727037.1:110867-122938 GCF_000696425.1 Galeopterus variegatus
TGCCTCCACTGGCAGAAAGGTGGCAGCTCTGGGGAATGGAGACGGGGACCAGTTTGGTCCCACCATTTCAGTACAAGAAGGCACCACCCTCTGCCCAGCAATGACCAACAATAAGAGCCAGTTACTAGAAAGCTGCCCACCATGCACTGCCTGCAAAATGGGAAACCAAAAGGAGATTTTGGTCAGAAGAGATTTTTCATAATTTTTAGCCCTAAAATGAACTAGAAGGAACCATAATATATCTAATATGAGATCAGACTCTTATTTCAAAGAGGAAACTGAAGAGGGCCAGAGAGGGCAGGGTCCAGCAAACCCACAGCCAAGTCAGGAATAGATGGCAGGCCTGTGACTCACAGCCAGAGCTCTTTCTACCACTCCAAGAGGCCTTTTTTCTTTTCACTTCTGTATCCTTTTACCCGTTTAGAACCATTTCTGGATCTTGTATTCAGATCTGAGGATGCAAAGTTGGTGGGTGGATCCTAGGGGTTGGGCCACCAGTGTGCCCAGCCTCTTGATTTCACCACGATGGTGCAGCCAGCCTCACCATGAGAATCAAGAAGCAAAGAATCCCTCCCATTACCTATGGGGAGGTCACCACATTAAAGTCACTCATGAAACTAGCAATGCCACTGGGTGGATCCAGTGTGAACAGGCTCTTGATTTCACCACGATGGTGCAGCCAGCCTCACCATGAGAATCAAGAAGCAAAGAATCCCTCCCATTACCTATGGGGAGGTTACCACATTAAAGTCACTCATGAAACTAGCAATGCCACTGGGTGGATCCAGTGTGAACAGGCTGGTGTGCAGCCTCCCCAGGCTCATCCCCCAACACAGAATGCAAAGGCACGAGACATCAGGGTTAATAAACAGCTTTATTTGCCTTGTACAGCATCATTTTTCTTACATTCTCAATTAACTTGCCATTAAAGTGCTGGAAAATTTCTTAATCATGATAACATTTGTTAAAAGAAATCAGAACTAGTATCAGGAACATGGCAGTCATGAATAAAAACATATCTCTTACAAAACACAGAATGGAAGCCCCTCATGTTGAGCTGGTGGGTTGGACAATTTGCAAACAAATTCTAATTCCCTCTCACCGTGAGCACCAAACTGGCTGAGACCACCACCCCTGGGGAAAAAAGCAATGCTAAAGAAGTCTAAAAACACCCACACACCCTGGCTGCCGCCCCCTCTGGGCCATCTTTGGGTGCTTGCTGTTTGAACAGAGCCGATCTTAGGAGAAATTGAGACCTGGCCCCCTCTACTGCCTTTTACCCCACCCTCCCTTACTAACAAAAGCCCCAAAAAGTCATTACAATGAAAAAGTGGGTTTCCATTACCCAAATACTAACAATGTTCAGTAAAAATGAGGATAATAAACAACAAAAGCTTGCTTAGTAAACAGAAGCTCTCAGCGTTCAATGCAAAAAAACTGAAATCTTAAGGCAAATACTGTTGACTCTGCCCATGGACTGGACAAACTTGGAACTCTTTACCTATCTGGATAGTTCCAGGAGCCTAAAGGCGATTGGTTTTTCAGCGCTTGCCAGCAGGAGAGGCAAGATCTTTGCATTATTGCTGAGGCTGTCGGCGTGTTCCTCTTTGGATTTATATACAAACACACCCAAGGCTGATGTATTTTTATACATATATGTACACACATACAAAGGCCTGTTACTCTTTCTTTGTAGAGACTGTCAGCTCCACCTCGGGAAGCTGGATGCCAACCTTCGTCCCACTGTCATTGCTAGAAGAAGAGGACAATCGGGACTTCTTAGAGGCCAAGGACACTCCACTCCCCTGTAACTTGCCTGCCTCATCATCACTGCCAGTCACCTCATAATGGCCTTTGCTCTTTGAAAATCCACCAAAGGTACCGAATTTCAGCTTCCCTTGCTTCCCTTTAACTTTCCCACCTTCTAGTGACACTTCCCCACCCTCAAACTCCAAAGTCCCCGTCGGGGTGGAAGGTGCAGAGAACTCCCTCTCATCACTGAAAGAATTTGAGCGATGCCGTGGCTTCTTACTTTTAAATAAGGAGAATTTGCCTTTGGGTGAGGATGCTTCAGCCTCTGCCTCTCCTTCCAGAGAGCCCAGGCTAGCCTTTGAGCTTTTCAAGTCACCTTTGGACCCAGAAATGGATGCTTCCGGAGAGCCGGTTATACCACCTTTCCCTTTAGGTTTGGAAAAATTAAACTTGGGCATTTTGATTTTGGACTTTTTAAGTTTTCCTTCAGACTCTTCCCACTCGCCTTCTCCGGCACCAGCCTGAACGTTGGCCTCCACTTTAGGGAAGTTAATATCCACCCCCACTTCTCTGCCAACCAGCTCACGGCCAGAGAAGGTAAATTTGGGGATCTTCATCTTGGGGAATGTTACTTTTCCAGATCCACTTTCTAAGTGACCTTGAGGCCCAGACACACTCAGCCCAGGACCTTGGAGTCCAACCTGACCTCCTTTCACACCTCCTTCCACCTTTGGTCCTGAAAAATGAAGGCCCCCAGCAAACTTAGATGCATCCAAGTTGACAGTGGAGGAGACCTGAGGTCCCTTCCATTCACCCCTGGAACCTTTGACACTCACGTGCCCTTCACCCAGACTGATATCTGGGGAACTGACATCCCCTGAAACATCCACACCTCCTTTGATGTTTGGGCCCTTCAAGCTGACACCAAAATCTGACTCAGGAGATGCCATATTAAAGGAAGGCCCCTTCACACTGATATCAGGAGCAGCCCCATGGAAACCTATTCCTGAACCTTTCAGATCGCCTTTGATTTCAGGACCAGAAATCCACCCAGTTGGGAGTTTCACATTCACACCAGGCAGGTCCACATCACATCCAGAGGACTTAATTCCAGGCATTTGGAGGTTTCCTTCTGGACCGTGAACACTGATGCCCGGAAGACCTCCTCTGACAGTGGGACCTTTCATCTCACTGGTAGCCCCGAGGCTCCCTTTCACTTTTGGTCCTTCCAAGTTAAAATCCACATCCGGTGCTGAAATCTGAGGCCCTTTGATGTTTACATCCATGCCAGGCCCCTTTAGTCCTCCAGCAACATGTGGCCCCTTGATGTTAATGTCCAAGTCAGACCCTGAAGTAGAGATGCCAAACTGGGGCAGCTTCATTTTGGGAAGCTTAATATCACCTTCACATGCCTCCAAGCTTAGATCAGGAGCTCCTACGGATACTTTAGGGCACTTGATGTCACCAGAGACAGCCAGGTCTCCTTTCAAAGTTGGTCCTTTCAAGTTCAGGTCAAGGTCAGGCCCAGAGACTTTTGGCATAGAGAGGTTCACTGAAGGCAAGTCCACTCCTGTCCCCTTCAGAGAGACATCAGGCCCTTCAAGCTTAACACCTGGTGCACTCAAGCCTCCTTCAAGAGAGGGCAGCTGGGCGTGGACCTCAGCTCCCTCCCCCTCCATTTTCACACCAGGGACACCGATCTTGGGCATTGAAAACTTGGGGAACTTGATTTTCGCTTCTGGACCTTGAAGATCTATGTCTGGTCCTTCCAGTCCCACACTGGGAACATCACCCTTTATCTTTGGTCCTTTCAAGTTAACAGTCACATCAGGGATGGAGACTTGAGGAGCAGAAATGCCAAAAGATGGTGCTTTGATTTTAGCATCTGGGCCTTCAATGTTGATGTCAGGGGCATCCAAGTTCACCTGCACCCTGGGACCTTTCAAATCACCTTCTATTTTTGGCCCTGAGATATCCACACCTGGCACCTTGAACTTGGGAGACTTCACATTGATGTCAGGACCTTCCACATTAATCTTTGGTGAAGAAATATCCACATTAGGTGCTTGGATTTCACCCTCCATTCTGGGGCTAGGCAGGGAGGCCTCAGCTTTAAATTTAGATGATTTAATGTCAAACTCTACGTCTGGGAAGTACATTTTTCCAAACATAGGCTTCTTGGTTTTGGGAGATTTCACATCAACTTTGAATGAGGCATCCGGTCCAGCAACATTGACATCTACATCAGGAGACTTGAGATTGGCATCAATTTCACCCCCAGGAACATTCAAATCAAATCCCTGTTTTTTGCCCTTAATTTTAGGACCACTCATATGAATTTTAGGCATTTTAAACTTACTTTTCTTGACCTTGCCACCAACACTAATTTCGGGAGTCTCAAGGTTCAACTCTGCCTCAGGAACAGTCACATCTAGTGAAGGTGACTTAATGTCAGCTTTGGGGCTTTTTGCCCCAAATCCAAACTTGGGTTTCTTAAATTTGGGAATTTTAACATCTGGCCCCTCCATGCTAATATCTGGATTCTCCATGTGTACATCTAAGCTTGGAGCTTCTAAATCAACTTTGGGCCCCTTGAGGTCCATTTCACCACCTTCCAACTTGGGACCAGAAACTCCAATTTTTGGTGCCTTGAGATGCAAATCAATATCAGGAGAAGTTACTTTAGGAGCGGATATATCCAGTGATGGCATCTTCAAATGTGGGCCACTGAGTTTGGCATTAGGGCCTTCAAAATCCAGACGTGGACCTGTAAGTTCTATTTCTGGGCCTTTGAAAGTACCTTCGGTCTTAGGGACAGACACATCATAACCTCCTTTTACCTTGGGTCCTTTCAAATCCAGGTCAACATCTGGCACAGAGATCCTGGGAGTCTTGATATTTATATCAGGCATCTTGAACTTGGGGCCCTTCAGTTTTGCATCTGGACCTTCGATATTCACATCTGGAACATCAATGTCCACCTTGGGTCCCGAGACATCAATGTCAGTCTTGGGCAAGTTCACATCCACTTCTAGGCCCTCTCCTTTGAAGCCAGGCATGCTGAACTTGGGCATTTTCACCTTGGGCATCTTCAGGTGCCAGTCTGGGCCATGAACATCCACATCAGGGGCATCGATGTCCACTTTGGGGCCTTTGATGTCAACTTCAGGGCCCTTAAAGTCACCTTCCACCTTAGGCAGGGAAACTTCCATATCACCCTTCACTTTGGGACCTTTCAGGTTTAAGTCAATGTCAGGCATGGAGATCTTGGGGGCTTTGATGTTCATCTCTGGCATCTTGAACTTGGGGCCCTTCAGTTTTGCATCTGGACCTTCAATATTCACATCTGGAACATCAATGTCGACTTTGGGCCCTGAGACATCAATGTCGGCCTTGGGCAGGTTCACATCCACTTCTGGACCCTCTCCTTTGAAGCCAGGCATGCTGAACTTGGGCATTTTCACCTTGGGCATTTTCAGGTGCCAGTCTGGACCATGAACGTCTATGTCTGGGACATCGATGTCCACTTTGGGACCTTTGATGTCAACTTCAGGACCCTTGAGGTCTCCTTCCACTTTGGGCAGAGACACATCCACATCTCCCTTTACTTTTGGACCCTTCAGATTCAGGTCAACTTCAGGCATGGAGATCTTGGGTGCCTTGAGGTGCAGGTCAGGCATTTTAAACTTGGGGCCCTTCAGTTTTCCTTCTGGACCATGAATGTCAATGTCAGGAGTATCTATGTCCAGGTTAGGGCCTTTGACATCTACTTTGGGGCCTTTAAGATCCCCTTCTACTTTAGGAATGGAAATGTCCAAATCTCCTTTTATCTTAGGTCCTTTCAAGTTTAAATCAATGTCACTCATGGAGATTTGTGGGGTTTTGAAATGGACATCAGGCATCTTAAATTTGGGACTTTTGAGTTTCCCTTCAGGACCTTCAATGTCCAACTCCGGCCCTTTCAGATCACCTTCCACCTTGGGAAGTGAGATGTCCACATCTCCCTGTACCTTTGGCCCTTTGAGATTTAAGTCCAAATCAGGCATGGAAATCTTGGGGGCTTTGATGTGCATCTCTGGCATCTTAAATTTGGGCCCCTTCAGTTTCCCTTCTGGACCTTCAATGCTAACATCAGGAGTATCAATGTCCACCTTGGGTCCCTTGATATCAATTTCAGGGCCCTTGAGATCACCTTCCATATGGGGCAAAGAGACATTCACATCACCCTTCACTTTGGGACCCTTCAAGTTAAAGTCGAGATCAGACATGGAGATCTTGGGGGCTTTGATGTTCATCTCTGGCATCTTGAACTTCGGGCCCTTCAGTTTTGCACCTGGACCTTCAATATTCACATTTGGGGTATCAATGTCCACTTTGGGGACAGAAATGTCAACGTCACCTTTAGGAAGAGTTATATCCACTTCTGGGCCCTCTCCTTTGAAGCCAGGCATGCTGAACTTGGGCATTTTCACCTTGGGCATCTTCAGGTGCCAGTCTGGGCCATGAACATCCACATCAGGGGCATCAATGTCCACCTTGGGGCCTTTGATGTCAACTTCAGGGCCTTTTAGGTCACCTTCCACCTTAGGAAGGGAAACATCCACATCACCCTTTACTTTGGGACCTTTCAGGTGCAAATCAATGTCAGGCATGGAGATCTTGGGGGCTTTGATGTTCATCTCTGGCATCTTGAATTTGGGACCCTTCAGTTTTGCATCTGGACCTTCGATATTCACATCTGGAACATCAATGTCAACTTTGGGCCCTGAGACATCAATGTTGGCCTTGGGAAGGTTCACATCCACTTCTGGACCCTCTCCTTTGAAACCTGGCATGCTGAACTTGGGCATTTTCACCTTAGGCATCTTCAGATGCCAGTCTGGACCATGCACATCCACATCTGGGGCATGGATATCCAATTTGGGGCCCTTGAGGTCGACTTCAGGGCCCTTGAGGTCTCCCTCCACTTTGGGCAGAGACACATCCACATCTCCCTTCACCTTTGGACCCTTCAGATTCAGGTCAATTTCAGGCATGGAGATCTTGGGTGCCTTGAGGTGCAGGTCAGGCATTTTAAACTTGGGGCCCTTCAATTTTCCTTCTGGACCATGAATGTCAATGTCAGGAGTGTCAATGTCCACCTTGGGACCTGAGACATCGATGTCAGCTTTGGGCAAATGAACATCCACTTCTGGGCCCTCTCCTTTGAAGCCGGGCATGCTGAACTTAGGCATTTTCACCTTGGGCATCTTCAGGTGCCAGTCTGGGCCATGAACATCCACATCTGGAACATCAATGTCAACCTTAGGGCCTCTGAGGTCAACTTCAGGAGGCTGTATATCACCTTCCACCTTACGCAAAGAAATGTCCACATCTCCCTTTACCTTAGGACTTTTCAAATGCAAATCAATGTCAGGCATAGAGATCTTGGGGGCTTTGATGTTCATCTCTGGCATCTTGAACTTGGGGCCCTTCAGTTTTGCATCTGGACCTTCAATATTCACATCTGGAACATCGATGTCCACCTTGGGGCCTGAGATGTCAATGTCGGCCTTGGGCAGGTTCACGTCCACTTCTGGGCCCTCTCCTTTGAAGCCAGGCATGCTGAACTTAGGCATTTTTATCTTGGGCATCTTCAGGTGCCAGTCTGGGCCATGAACATCCACATCTGGGGCATCGATGTCCACTTTGGGCCCTTTAATCTCCACCTCTGGAACTTTAATCTCACCTTCCACTTTTGGTAGAGACACATCCACATCACTCTTCACTTTGGGCCCTTTCAGGTTAAGATCAATGTCAGGCATGGAAATCTTGGGGGCTTTGATGTTCATCTCTGGCATCTTGAACTTGGGACCTTTCAACTTTCCCTCCGGTCCTTCAATATTAACATCAGGGCCTTCAATGTCCACCTTGGGTCCTGAGACATCAATGTCAGCCTTGGGCAGGTTCACATCCACTTCGGGACCCTCTCCTTTGAAGCCAGGCATGCTGAACTTGGGCATTTTCACCTTGGGCATCTTCAGGTGCCAGTCTGGGCCATGAACATCCACACCTGGGGCATTAATGTCCATTTTGGGGCCTTTGATGTCAACCTCAGGGCCTTTTAGATCCCCTTCAATCTCGGGAAGGGAAACATCCACATCACCCTTCATCTTGGGGCCCTTCAGGTTTAAATCAATGTCAGGCATTGATATTTTGGGGGCCTTTAGGTGCATCTCTGGCATCTTAAACTTGGGACCTTTCAATTTGCCCTCTGGGCCTTCAATGTTAATATCAGGAGTGTCAATGTCCACTGTGGGCCCCTTGATGTCCACTTCAGGGCCCTTGACATCACCTTCCACTTTGGGCAAAGACACATCCACATCAGTCTTCACTTTGGGGACCTTCAGGTTTAGATCAATGTCAGGCATGGAGATCTTGGGAGCTTTGATGTTCATCTCTGGCATCTTGAACTTGGGGCCCTTCAGTTTTGCATCTGGACCTTCAATATTCACATCTGGAATATCAATGTCGACTTTGGGCCCTGAGACATCAATGTCAGCCCTGGGCAGGTTCACATCCACTTCAGGACCCTCTCCTTTAAAGCCAGGCATGCTGAACTTGGGCATTTTCACCTTAGGCATCTTCAGATGCCAGTCTGGACCATGCACATCCACATCTGGGGCATTAATGTCCACTTTGGGGCCTTTGATATCAACTTCTGGCCCTTTCAAATCCCCTTCAAGTTTGGGAAGAGAAATATCCACATCACCTTTCCCCTTGTGGCCCTTCAGATTTAAGTCAACATCAGGCATGGAGATCTTGGGAGTTTTGACATGCATCTCAGGCATCTTGAATTTTGGACCTTTTAAGCCTCCTTCTGGACCTTCCACATTGATTTCTGGGCTCTCAATATTCACACTGGGACCCTCTATGTTGATGTCTCCTTTTGGTAGATCCACGGACACATCTGGCCCTTCTGCTTTTAAGCCAGGCACACTGAATTTTGGCATTTTCATCTTGGGCATTTTCAGATTCCAATCCGGGCCATGAACATCCACATCAGGTGCATTAAGGTGGACTTCTGGTGCCTTAATATCCACTTTGGGACCTTTAAAGTCACCTTCTAAATTAGGACCTGCAACATCAAAGTCTCCTTTGACTTTAGGACTTTTCAAATTTAACTCCACATCAGGCATAGAAACTTTGGGAGATGAAATACTCAGAAAAGGCATTTTAAACTTGGATCCTTTCACTTTTCCTTGGACATCAATATCAGGAGCATTAATATCAACTTTTGGTCCTGTTACATCAATATCTGGCTTTTTAACTTTAACATCCACCTCAGGAGTCTGAACTTTGGAGCCTGAAAAATTAAATTTGGGGAGCTTAAAACGAGATTTCTTAGACTTGGCTTCAATATTGAGCTTAGGACCAGAAATGTCCACTTCAGGGCCCTTTACATCCAGTTTAGGAGCTTTAATGTCACCTTCCAATTTGGGCCCAGAAACATCAACCTCTCCCTTCAGCTTCGAGCCTTTCAAATTCAAGTCAATATCTGGCATGGAGATCTTGGGCATGTTTACATGCATGTCAGGCATCTTCAGTTTGGGACCTTTTAATTTGCCCTCTGGGCCATGAATGTCAATATCTGGAGTACCCACGTCTACTTTTGGGCCCGTTATGTCAAGAGTAGGTCCTTTCAAATCACCTTCTACATTTGGAAGTGAAACATCCACATCTCCTTTTATTTTAGGACCTTTAAGATTAAAGTCCAAATCTGGCATAGATATCTTAGGAGCCTTGATGTTCATCTCTGGCATCTTGAACTTGGGGCCCTTCAGTTTTGCATCTGGACCTTCAATATTCACATCTGGAACATCGATGTCCACCTTGGGGCCTGAGATGTCAATGTCAGCCTTGGGCAGGTTCACGTCCACTTCAGGACCCTCTCCCTTGAAGCCAGGCATGCTGAACTTGGGCATTTTCACCTTGGGCATCTTCAGGTGCCAGTCTGGGCCATGAACATCAACATCCGGGGCACTAAAGTCCACTCTGGGGCCTTTGAGGTCAACTTCAGGGCCTCTGAGGTCACCTTCCACATTAGGCAGAGAAAAATCCACATCACCCTTTACATTGGGACTTTTCAGATGCAAGTCAAAGTCAGGCATGGAAATCTTGGGGGCTTTGATGTTCATCTCGGGCATCTTGAACTTAGGACTCTTGAACTTTCCTTCTGGGCCTTCAATATTAACATCTGGGCCTTCAATATCTAACTTGGGTCCTGAAACATCAATGTCAGCCTTGGGCAGGTTCACATCCACTTCTGGGCCTTCTCCTTTGAAGCCAGGCATGCTGAACTTGGGCATTTTCATTTTGGGCATCTTCAGGTGCCAATCTGGGCCCTGAACATCCACATCTGGGACATTAATGTCCACTTTGGGGCCTTTGAGATCAACTTCAGGTCCTTTCAGATCTCCGTCAATCTTGGGACCTGATACATCCACACCTCCTTTTAATTTTGGACCTGTTAGATTAAGGTCAATATCTGGCATGGAAATCTTTGGAGTCTTCAAATGCATTTCAGGCATCTTAAACTTTGGACTTTTCCACTTTCCTTCAGGCCCATCAATATTCACATCAGGACATTCAATGTCCACTTTGGGTCCTGAGACATCAATGTCAGCCTTCGGCAAGTTCACATCCACATCTGGGCCCTCTCCTTTGAAACCAGGCATGCTGAATTTAGGCATTTTCATCTTGGGCATCTTCAGGTGCCAGTCTGGGCCCTGAATATCCACATCAGGGGCATTGATGTCCACTTTGGGGCCTTTGATGTCAACTTTGGGGCCCTTTAGGTCACCTTCCACCTTTGGCAGGGTAACATCAACATCGCCTTTGACCTTAGGAGCTTTCAAATTTAGATCTATGTCAGGCATGGAGATCTTTGGGGCTTTAATGTTCATCTCAGGCATCTTGAACTTGGGACCTTTCAACTTTCCTTCTGGCCCTTCAATGTTAACATCAGGGCCTTCAATGTCCATCTGAGGTCCTGAGACATCAATATTGGCTTTGGGCAGGTTCACATCCAACTCAGGACCCTCTCCTTTGAAGCCAGGCATGCTGAACTTGGGCATTTTCACCTTGGGCATCTTCAGGTGCCAGTCAGGGCCTTGAACATCCACATCTGGGGCATCGATGTCCACTTTGGGACACTTAATGTCCACTTTGGGGCTCTTGAGGTCACCTTCCACTTTGGGCAGAGAAACATCCACATCACTCTTTACTTTGGGACCTTTCAGATGCAAATCAAAGTCAGGCATGGAGATCTTAGGGGCTTTGATGTTCATCTCAGGCATCTTGAACTTAGGACCTTTCAACTTTCCTTCTGGTCCTTCAATATTAAAATCAGGGCCTTCAATGTCTACCTTAGGTCCTGAGATATCAAAGTCAGTCTTGGGAAGGTTCACATCCACATCAGGGCCCTCACCTTTGAAACCTGGCATGCTGAACTTGGGCATTTTCATCTTGGGCATTTTCAGGTGCCAGTCAGGGCCATGAACATCCACATCTGGGACACCAATGTCCACTTTGGGCCCTTTGATTTCCACGTCTGGCACTTTCACTTCACCTTCTATCTTGGGCACAGATACATCCAGATCCCCTTTGACTTTGGGGCCTTTCAAGTTTAAGTCCACATCAGGCATGGAGATCTTGGGGGCCTTGAAGTGCATCTCAGGCATCTTAAACTTGGGACCCTTCAGCTTCCCTTCTGGACCCTCAAGGCTCACATCTGGGGCTTCAATGTCCAACTTTGGTCCTGAGATGTCAATGTCAGCCTTGGGCAGGTTCACATCCAACTCAGGGCCCTCTGCTTTGAAACCTGGCATGCTGAACTTGGGCATTTTCATCTTGGGCATTTTCAGGTGCCAGTCAGGGCCATGAACATCCACATCTGGGACACCAATGTCCACTTTGGGCCCTTTGATTTCCACATCTGGTACTTTCATCTTACCTTCTACTTTGGGCACAGACACATCCACATCCCCTTTGACTTTGGGGCTTTTTAAGTGTAAGTCCACATCAGGCACTGAGATCTTGGGAGCCTTGAAGTGCATGTCTGGCATCTTAAACTTGGGACCTTTCACCTTTGCATCAGGACATTCCAGATCAACATCAGGCACCTCCATGTCTACACTGGGGCCTTTCAAATCACCTTCTACTTTTGGCATAGACACATCCAGATCCCCTTTGACTTTAGGGCCTTTTAAGTGTAAGTCCACATCAGGCATGGAGATCTTGGGGGCCTTAAAGTGCATCTCAGGCATCTTAAACTTGGG